>NC_143562.1:63677500-63977500 GCF_054136105.1 Typopeltis vanoorti
AGGAGGTTGTCCTTGCTAGGCTCCACATAGGTCACAGTCACCTTACTCATTCTCATTTACTGAGAGCTGATGACCCTCCCATATGTGAAAAATGCAACACACATCTCACTATTCATCATATTCTGGTAGATTGTCAAAAATTTACATGAGAGAAATGAAATTTTCACCTATCTAACCAAGCCATATACACTCAGGGAAATGCTAGCAGACTCAGGCAAATTGCATGATGTTTTTAATTTTTTAGAAAGAATTAATTTGTACAAACAAATTTGACCATAAAATTTGTTTATATGTAAATACTTTTTTTGCTTAACTTAACTTTTATACATACATATTATTCGTTAGGTTAAATCTGACCAATTATGTATTCCATAGGCTTTGATCTTGTATATTTGTATCACCCTGCTGTAATTTTGTTAATATGTAAATACCATAATGCTAAACTTATTTTATGCATCAATGCTGTATAATAATTCCTTTCTGACTCTTTAAGTATTAGTATAATAATGTTTGTTGTAATCTTACTTGTAGACACTGCTTTCCTTGACTTGTTTTGTATATACTTATGTTAACCTATAGTTATCTATTTATGTACTGCTGAAAAAAGTCATTTTGTTTATATGTAGGTACTGCATCACTTAACATACATTTTGTGTATGCATCTTATTTACTACTTTTTTTTTCGAATAATCATGTAGTGCTGTAAGACATCTTACCTATTTGTGTACTGTCTAGTAATTTTGTTTATATGTATTGCTAAATTCTGTTTATACTGCATTGCTAAATTTAATTTTCATCCATGTATATTGTTGGATCCTACTTTCTACTCCAATGTGTATTCTAGTTGTTGATTGACTCTTCATTCGAACACAGAGAATATTTATTTTTAACTGCGCCACTCTATGTTCAGATTTGCATGAGCAACGTTGAGGAATCAACCAATCTATATTATTACTAACTTAATTTTAGGCCAAGGTTCTCTTTATTATATAGGTTCCCGCTAAGATTCGAATTATTTTAATGAGTGGTGCAATGAAGAAATCAGGCAAATACAAGATTCAATTCAAATAAAATTATCTAATGCAGTGTCACATAAATTTACATCAAAGCAAAGATTTCTAGTGGGGAAAATACATTTAAACAATAATTAAGTTTTCATTGAGATACTAGCAAACTACTCAGCTGAGTATAATAATTACGATTAGAACTTAAGCTTACAGATTATATTCTTCTTATTATCAAGGATTCTTATCACAACTTCACTCGTATCAAAGTTTTAATTATTCAGTATAGTTTAAATATCAACTCAGTTTAACTATTCAGAACAATTATAAAATGTATACCATCAGGCATTCAATTGAAGATTTCAATTTTCTGTCATCCTAGCAGAATAGTTCGCAGAGATTTTCAGTTTCCAATATTACATTAAGTTTCTTACAACGGGCTTCTCTATATCACGCTTTCAGTCTTGAACCATTAATCCAAATGGAACAATATTTGGGACGTCAAGATGGAAATGTCTCACTATATTATCACACTTTTGATCTTGAATAGTTAAATACAGCAATAAGGATTAAATTATGTTTGCTGGAAATAAGTTCACTACTTCACACTAGGCATAGAAAAGATAATCTTACTGGCATAAGCAGTATAGCTTCTTCACATCGAGAATCCTATGAACACACTTAAATTCTTGTTGACTTTTGCTTTGAGACTACACAAACTTAAAAGAATCTTCTGTTTCCGTAACTGATTAATAGACTCGGGAGAATATATTCTTTTTCACTGGTTTAACTTAACTTCCAATTTCTTTCTTTTCTTATTCTTATTATCCCTTGTCCTGCATTATTCCACTGCAAGGCGATAGGAAATTACAATAAGATTAGAACTCAGAAAAAGGTAAGTCAAAGTACCAAGCGATTCCCAGTCCTTTCTATTCCATTCACTCCATGTTAATCGGCCACCTTCCTTGCCTGCTTCCCTACTCCCGTGTGTGTGTTTTTTCATGTACTGCTTATCAAATCCTACTCTCCTTTCCTGCCAAAATCTGGTTCTAACTGGTTTTGTTTATATCCAACTGGTTTCATGTGTCCTGTACAGTAACATGCACTAGCTAAAAGCAACATAATTTCTCATAGCAGCCAATCAAGTGTTATCTTAAAGAATTTCCTGGATATATTAAAATTGCACATATTACAGTTTTTAACATTATATTAAAGGAATTAAATTCACAAAATAATTGATATTTTTAATACACAGCTTTTCATAACTGTAATTTATCCCAAAAATTTATAAATAAATATTGATTAACATAACTTGGAAGAAATTATATAAATAGCATATTATGAACATGAGACTATTAGTTTAAAAAAAAAACAAATTTTGCTCAGGGAATGGTAGATTATGTTGGACTCTAAATGATGTATTAACAATTTCCATTTCTCTTTATTCAGAATCCAACAATATTGTATAATAATCCCTTTTTGCCTATTTTTTGTACTGCTATAAAGGAATCTATTATAATTTTACATGATTACTAATTAACTTAAGGAATTCACAGCGTACACTAGAATATAAATTAAAAGTAAACTTTAATATATATATATCCAATATTTTGGCAACGTTACGTTCCCATTTTCAAAGGAACTTACAATAAAGACACGTGCACACAGGCACTACTTACAGTAAATGAGGACGAAGTAGGAAGCTATAGTTTCTCCTAAAAGTCCTGATGGTACCCCCTAGTGGGGTTGCCAAAATATTGGATATATATATATATATATATATATATATATATTAAAGTTTACTTTTAATTTATATTCTGTGTAACCAGCATATAAGCCTTTCTACAAGAAGTATAATTTTACATATATGTAGATACTGCATTCCTTGTCTTAGTGTTTCATATATTATGTATTAAGTTATATTGTTAACTATTTTTGCACTACTGTAATAACCTCTGACCTTGTATGTTGCTGTGCTCTCTGCAGCAGTTCTGTTTACATAGAGATGCTGCTTTGTGAAACTAGATTCTTGTAGAAACATATTGTTTACAATTTTCTGTAAATGCTAATGTAATCTTTAGTATGGCACAGTATGACCTTTGTAGTTTTTGTGCCATATAAACTAACCAACCAATCTTCCTGTCCTCTCCTTACATTTTAATTTCTTTCTGACTTTTACCTTAAATGCTTCATTTATAGATGTAAATCAAATTTGATACAATCCTTTTGTTTCTTCTTAGCTTTAATTTTGGTTTAACTTCAGCTATCAATAATTCATGATCTGTTCTACAGTCTGCATCAGATAGTGTTTTGCTTTCTTGATGCTGCTTCTCCACTTACTTTCTGCAATAATATAATCTGTTTGATTTCTGTATTCACTTTTGGTGAAGTCCATACTTTAAGCCTCTGTTCATAAGATTATGTTTGCAAAATATTTATATAGAAGTGGTTTGCCATTACCTTCTGTATGTTTAGCCTACTTGGTAAGGCAAATACCTAAGAAAGAGACTCCCACTGTAAGAGATGAAAAAAAAAAAAAGTAAAATAGGAAAGATTCACCCTTAGCCCTTGAATATTTTAAATAGTACTGAGCGAAGGATCAAGAAGAAAAGAAAGAAGAGTAGGTACCAATATATGTAATATAACACATGTATATTACATGAAGTAAGAAATTTATAGAAAGAATAATCTATAAATTAGTTTATAGTTTATAATCTATAAAAAAAAAAAAAAACACCTGAATGACTGATATTTCTTTTATCTAAATTCTTAACGTAATGAAATTATTATGCGAGCAAATCGCAGTCTGGAGAAGATGGTGATGCTTGCTAAAGTTGATGGAAGTAGGAGAAGAGGAAGACCAAGAATTAGATGGGTGGATGGAGTTAAAGAAGCAACTGGAATGCACTTGGAGGTTCTGAAAGACATGGTCAGGGACAGATCGGAATGGAGAGCGGAAGTTCGTAAAGTTGCTAGGAGTCTGAAACGACTCGATGGATCATAACACAATGAAATTTAAGTAAATAAGGAAATGAAGCATTTATAGCATGCAAGTTTCGAACTGTTCAGTTGTCATCAGGGAAGGAGGAAGAGAGAAGTATGAGGATAGTGAAAAATGAGTGGCATTGCTTAAATAGATGCCATTGAAAAGCCAAGAGCATTCTTATTGGATGAGACTTGGTGATGTCTTAAATTTATTTGCCAGTTCTGATAGCACAGAGGAGTGGTGGATGTGTATGATTTTAATACTATTTTGGATTGCCAGGATTTTTGAAATGCATAGTTCTGTTTAATTCTTTTGCAAGTTTAGAATAAGTCTTTTTTTTTTTTGATTGGTGGTATATGATTTGCTTTTATAGCATAGGCCTTGATTTTGATAATTGATTCCCAATATGAATTTCTTCTATTCCATATAGAAGGCTGCAATTTTGAATTTTGCTGTTTGATCATTTTATTCTAGGTCTTTCTTTTTACTAGTTCCGTTCAGTTTGTCTGGAATAGTCTAAAACATTCTTACAATCTAATTGTGAACAGATATAAAGAAAATCAGCCATTTATCAGGGAATCGAATCTATATACAACATTGTTTGCTTCTTTAGAGGATTTTAAAAGATTTACAATTTCTGATTGGTTGTGAATACAGTTTTGCAGATTGCATGTTTGAAAATATATTTAAAAGATGTATATACCTAGTCTAGCCATAAATACTGTTTCAACTTGAACAGTGCATAAACCTTTAATCTATCAGTAAATCATTTAAAGCTTTCAGCACATATAAACCACATGTACAATATGCATATAGCAGCACTCAATGTTCTAAATTAAATGTTCAACTTTTGCCTTCATGCACACACCGAAGTCTGTGAGGCCACATATTGAAGGTGGCATGCACAACATTCAACTGAGACGCTACCACTGCTCTCTCTAAATCCATCTTCAAGCTAGTGATGCTGGGGTGTCATTTCATGCAGGCTACTCTCTCTCAAGCTCCAATCACAATTTGAAGTCTAACGTATTCAGATTGGAACTGCCAATCAAATGATGGTGAAATGTGGTCGGGCAAATTCGCCTCCAATCACTGTTGTGTGGTCCTTGTGTGCAGAGGCTGAGTTCTGTTGGAAGGTCCACTACTTACTGTGAAACAATGCATTGTTCATGAACCGTGCCACAGATTCCAGCACAGTGTCTTGATGCATAGGTCTTTTTGAACCCTTTCTCCCAGAAATGCAACTTGGATATTCCTTGATATGTCACCTCTACCAAACCATCATTGGCACAGGATGACCTCTCTGAATCCTGGATGCTATGGCACATATGACCATCCGCATATACCCAAAACAATTGGGTATATGCCCGATTGTTTTGGTGTTTAAGGCACTTTTCAGTGGCGAAAATCTTCTCATCTGTGAAAAGGATATTTCTGTGTCTGCTGTTTACATGCTGCTGGAGAAGTGGCTTTGCACCTGCCACATAATTTGTGGTGTTAGGAAGTGTCTAGTAGAACAATGATAGGCTTTCACACACAGCTCATCAGTTAGTGCACGTGACATTGTTCTCTGCAAAACGTTCATCTCTCGTAACATTACTTTGTGTTCTCACAGGATTATGATGGAAGCATACCTTCACAACCCTCACAAGCTGTTTTCCTAACGTTTTGTGGTTAACTTGGATATTCCCTGATATATCACCTCCACCAAACTATCTGGCTCAGGGTAACCTCTCTGAATCCTACATGCTTTCAACCAATTTCTGATACATAGCAACAGGAATATTCTTCCTTTCTTCATGCAAAGCTACCTTCATTGCTGATGATGATGGCCAATAAGTCTGGAGCAGATTTGCCACACTCTAATTCATCCCAAAGATGTTTAATGGGGGTGAGGTCTGGACTCTGAGCCAGCCAGTCCAACACTTCAACGTTGTTTTGTGGAAACTAGTCTTGAACCATACACAGGATGTCCAGGTAGGCAAGACATCATGATTTTGGACATGTTCACCAATGAACCAAGTCTCATTCAACTGAAACACCCCCATACCATTACTAAATCCCCACCAAACTTAATAGTTGGAATGATGCAGTCAGAAGAATACCCGGGAAAAACGGCAGAAATCATTTCCTGGATTGGAATAGGCCTAAGTTCGATTCTCGTCGTGACGGGAGGAATCTTTGTGTGGACTTTTTCAATCGAAGGTGAGCTAGTCGATCTCATACAGAGGTAGCAGGGTTTTTTCTCCTGGAAACTCGGGTTTTTCATCCCACATGCAGACAAATCGGCTGTTCAGAACACACGCAATTTACAGACAAAAAATACTAGTTGTGGTGGTGATGGTGGGCAGTTGATGGAGATGATTGGTAGTAGAGGTGTAGTGGCGGAAACAGTTGTATAGTGGGTGTCCTCCTGCGATGAGTCCTCGAACTCCTTGGAGGTGTTAATAATAATAATAATATTCTCCCAATTCAAACATTACCATCAGAGTGAAACATTTGGAAGCATGATTTGTTGCTCCACAGAACTCTTTTCCAATCATCTACGAACCAGGAACAGTGTGAAAGATGCCAGTCTAAACGTTGTTTGTCTTTGAGGGGGTGATGTATGGCTTGTTCTCAGCTTTGCTGTGGTATGTAACATAAGGCATGCAACTCTCTGTGGACAGCTCTAGTGCTGGCAGATGTCCCTGTAGCATTTTCCAGATTGACTGCCAGGTCTGCCGATAACCTTCAGGATGTCAGAACATTCAGAGACAGAGTTAGTCGATCTCGTTCAGTGAGTGTCAGTGGCTTCCCAGGGCATTTTCCTGCTGTGGTAACACTATCAACTTTCCGTCTATGAATGACATAAGCAATGGTGGATTTTGGTGTACTGAGATGGGTAGCAATACCATGGACAGAAAGACCACTGATGTGACAACCAACTACCATTTCATGTTGTAAGCTAGTCAGTTCAGCTGAACATGGCATCTTGACATCAAGCACAGTGCAAAACATGCAGTACATCCCCACCTTTTATTACCAGACTCCCTGAATATTTGCATGTGAGGATCTGAAATTTGTATTGCATGTAAGATGTCCAAATACTTTTGTCAGCACAGTGTATATTGTATATTCCACGAATCTTTAATATCTTATTGGAAGAAATTATTTAATTTGCAAGTTAGTTACTTGAATCTTGGCCATACTGATGTAGTCAGATGTTGCAGGATAAATTCAATTAATGAAAAATTGTGTTTGCATTTTTAACCGTTATTTAAATTCTTAGATATTGTGTAGTACATATAAGCTGATTTATGTTAATGACATTTTTTTATGAAATAGGGATAATAGGAATCAGCTACATTCCTTGGTTTATGGTATATTTTAGTTTCACTGTGATTGTTTGATCACATTGAATGCCAGTGTAAGAAAATTTAGTTATTTTGCTTGCATTCTATTGTTAAATTTAATCTACTGCTGAAATTAAGTAAAGTTTTCATAGATAAGTTTCTTTCACTTAGTGCATGGGGCATCACTGACAACACCCATAAAATGTGAGAGAGGAAGGTAATATGCTTGATTCCAGATGGGCCAAGAACAAGTTGGCTGATGATGTTTTAGACTATGGTGGGAGCCAGAAAATTCGGATGTATAAATTATTGTGCAACTTAAAAAACAAACAAAAAAATAATAATAAAAAAACCCAGAAATAATTAAGTTAATCAGGGAGAGAATATCAGTTGTGGTTAATTTAGTTTGTGAGTTTAAAAGTGGGTCATTTAGACACAAGACAATGTGTCTAAATGATCACAAAAGTGGACAATGTCGAGTTTGGGGGATATCCTCATTTTTGTATAATGAGAGTATCTGTGTTCATTAGAAAGATGATGATGTAGTAGTTTTTTTATATGAAATGTATTGAGAGAAATGTGTGTGTGTAACCCGGGGCATAATTTTTTCATTATCCATTTATCTTTCACATTTCATAATGTTTTGTCTATTTGTTTGAGATTGGGAATAGAAACAGTGACTATTTTTGTTTTTGATAATATCTTATTTTATCTTAGTAGTTGGATTTATTGATGATCACTATCACATCTGTATCTGCTTATCATTATATCTTCTTTATTCTTTAAGAATTCTATGGGTCTTTTAGTAGGTTTATAGGAAAATTAGGTTTTATAGTTATTTGGCAAATGATGATTATATTCATTTTTTAAACAGTGCTTCTTTATTAGTCTTTCTAATTTGGCTTTAGCTTCAGTGATTATGTCTTTATGAGGAGTGTGTCTTGGGAGATGGATAGTAAAGATTAAATCTTTATTTAGAATGAATGGTAGTTAGGGGTTTTACTGAGCTGATGCGATTAGGGTTAATAGAGATCTTTAGTAGAGTTATAAACTGTTAATTTCCTTAATTTGACATAAAATCAAATAATCACTTTGAAACTACAGTACACTATAAACTGATAAATACAAGTAATATTAACATTTTAATTCTTATCACCCCATTGCATTAAAAAATCAGTTATTATTGCAATTCATAAACACATTTTCCACTGCCTCTAAGAATTTAAATATCAAAGTTAGAAATCTAACACAAATTTTCATTGAGTTTCCCCACATCATCTAATTGAATATGTTAGTATATCATAGCCAATATTCAGGGAAAATAATTTTTTTTAGTGAACAAAAATGCAAGACATATTGCAGTAACTCTGTTCTGAAAGTATGGAATTTAATACAATTTGTGATTTGCAATGTACACTAGATGAGCACATGGTTCAGTTTTGGTTTAAATCAGATAATTTTTATTGGCAGAATGATTCAAACTGATATTAATAATTCTTTATGGTCTCTGCAACTCTATTAGCAATGATCCCCCCCCCCCTGGTTGGGAAGACCTATATTCAAATTCTGTCTCAGATGTAAAGAACTTTTCTATGAGATCTTTTCACAGCATGCGAGTTAACTCTTCTTGTTAACCCACCTTCTTAAGGCTGAGGCAATTAATGTTTTTTCCTTCTGCAAAAACAAACTAGCCAAAGAATGTGAAGTTGGCAGTCATCTGTGTAGATTGGTTTAAGTGCCTTATCATAATAATTAGCTTTATGGAAAGGCAAGTAACTGTTGGCCATGACAGCCTAATGAGCCTAACAATTTAAGATCCAGTTAATAATTCTGCACTAGCTGAATAGAAATGCAAGTTGGCAGTTAGGATTTCTATCAAAATTTATTGTTATTTCACTTTTGGTTTCAGTTGGACTATTAATAATAGAAAGGATCAGCAAAACAATGTCTGCATTATGAACATGCCATAACTTAGAGTTCACTTGTAAAATTAAAACAAGCACATGTATAGTGCTTTGTTTGTAACAAAATACAATTCAAATATTTGCTAATGTTATATTTTCCAGATATTTTGTTTACATGGTGGACTGTCACCTTCAATAGATACATTGGACCATATCCGTGCTCTTGATCGTTTACAAGAGGTTCCACATGAGGTAAATTTCTTTAAATTAATAATTTAACTTAATTTAAATTGTTGTGACAGTAAGGTATTTTATTTGTTGCTAAAATTGATGTTTCATATTTGGAAAAAAAAACATTTTAATATGTTCATACATATATAATAATGTATTATATGTGTATTAGTATTATTTCTGGATGAAAAGGAAACGAAAAAGACAACAGTGAAATAACTAAGGTGCCGCGAATTTTACCAGGAATTATATGGAGCATCCAAAGCATGCAGAATGGCAAAGCTATAGAATGGAGTCATATCTTAACTTCTAAAAGCAAGTAGGGAGATGATGTGCAAAATCTTGTTCAAACTTTTTACCCTCTGTCCAAAGAAAAATGTATAAGAGCATGGAAAAGGTTACCAGGACTATCAACTAATCAATCTACTATGAGTGATTTACAAAACGTTAACAAAAATCTTGCCTCTTAATCTTTGTGCAACTACATCCAAAAGAACAGGCAGGCTTTAGAAGTGTCTTCAGCACACTAAACCATATTCAAGTTGTATAATAGGTTATTGAAAAGTGTAATTCACACCAACTCTCATTATGTCTTGGTTTTTGATTAGCCAGTTGGATTGGCTTAGTGGTTAGTGTATCTGCTCTGCAGCCAAGAGGGCTGCAGAGCAGATACACTGCCTTGGCCATGGATGTTTATGATTGTTCTACAAAGTCTGTGTGGAAATATTTTGGAAATATTCTTCTAGCAGAAGACTTCATTCCCAAAACCTATTGAGGTACAGGAGTGACCTCACTGGTTTTGGGATTTATTGATTATTAGAATGCCTTTGATTCTGTAAAAACTTGTGCAGTACATATGCTATGAAATCAATAAGTGGGAGAACCATATGTAAGGACCATCAAACACTCCCACTCCACTTTAAAACATCATTCACTGTCAATTTATTTGATTATAGTTGGCTGCCAATGAATTTATTAAAGATGCCTTATTTCCAGCTCTCTAGAAATAAAATTTCTGGATCTGAAATCTTTAATCTGAACATTATGGCATTCCCTTTTGTGGAATCACAAAAATACTTTCAATTTAAGTTGTGCCTTTTTTCTAACAGTCAACATAAACTTGTCATCTTTACTTTCTTCTGGTCTTTTATCTCTTAAGGTTCAGAACTTTATTTTTCTTTCTAAATGAAAGATTTTGTTTTTTCATAGTAATTAAAACTTAACCTGCCATCTTCTTTCCCCAACAGTTACGTTGTCATTTTTGTAAAATAACAATTGATAACTTTAAACGGTTTTTTTTTTTATGAAAGAATTGGAAAATATCTGCTTTCAACTTCCAAACTCTCATTTCTCTCACGGCTACATTATAGTGTTCTTTTACACTCCACTCATGCTCCATTATGCACTACACTTCCAGTTTTTGTTTGTGGTATTGTGAGAAAAATGAGTCCCCACTAGGTGTAATACTTAAGGCACTTTACTTGAAAATATATCTTGTACACTTGAAGGGTATGAGAAAACATGTACATTTTTCATATCATGAATACATTTAAATTAAGTTACAGTTCTAAATTTTTAATGAAATCAGTGCATTCATTTAGTTTAGTATTAACCTCACACACACATATTACAGTATGCCCAACATATGTAATAAACAATTATTATTTTAAAAAAAATGAATTGTACAGGGTGATAAAGATTAAAGTAGTCCTGTTTAATAAGGCCTTGTGGAGCACCACTCAGTGATCCAAATGCTGCAAAACTTTGCAGGAATGCATATATTATGTGGAAGCGATATCTAAGGAAAAAAAATCCAAAATTCACCACCAGGAGTGCTGTATGATGTACTGAATATAAATGTAGTAATTTTTTTGTGTGTAAGGAGGAAAGTGACACAAGCATAAATAACACATTTTTATTCACTTCATCATCCAAAGAGGAAGGACTTCTTAAAAAGTACTTTGAAAGCTTATTTATAACAGTTCTATACAGTTTAATAATTATAAATATTATTATTATTATTATTACGGGCGACTCCAAGGGAGTCCTTAGACTCATCGAGGGAGGCCCTAAACATCATGTCCACACAACTATACAACTTTCTCACAGTATCTATCATACCTTGCCTTGAACTCACTCACTGTCATAGCACCCACAACAGACTCTGGCAGCTTATTCCACTCATTTACCACTCTAAAAGTAAAGAACCCAGCTCTAACACCCTTGCTAACCATACTCTTGCCCAGCTTCCATAGGTGTCTCCTAGTTCTCCCACCACCAGTCCTGATCTCAAAAATATCCTCTGAATTAATCCTATAGAAACCCTCTAGCAATTTGAATGTCTCAATCATATCTCCCCTTTTCTGCCTATCAACTAATTTCTGCAACCCACAAATCTTCAACCTGTTCTCATAAGGTTCATTCCATAGACCTGCTATCATCTTGGTCACTCGCCTCTGGATCTTCTCCACCTCCTCCCCATCAAGAAGAAACCTAGGTGACCAAATCTGGGCACAGTAGTCGAGATGAGGTCTTATCAAGGCTCGGTACAGAGGTACAATAACTTGCTTGTCTCTACTCGTCAAAGTATTTTTCAACAACCAAGTGAGTTGAGCTGATTTAGCCACTTTTGCAATGTGCCCCCTAAACTTCATCTCCCTATCCACCAGCACTCCCAAGTCCCTGGCCTCATCAATCTCCTGGAGTACAGTTCCACCAATGTGGTGTACTGCTGCTAATCTTTTCACCCCAAAATGCATAACCTTACATTTTGTCACATTAAATTGACATCCATTCTCCTTAGCCTAGAACTCCAAACTATCCAAATCATCTTGCAAAATTTTGACATCTTCTGCATTCACTATTGCCCTATCGAACTTTGCATCATCAGCGAACAAATGAACTGTTCCACTTAGATCCTTCCCTATATCGTTAATGAACAGATTAAACAGCAGTGGTCCAAAAACAGAACTCTGCGGCACACCACTAGTCACAGGCCTTCTTTTGGACTCTACTCCTGAATAAACTACTCTTTGATATCTCTCCATCAACCACCCACCTATCCATCTCACCAACCCTTTATCCATTCCCATATGTTGTAGTTTACGGATTAGAATTCCATGTGGTATCCTGTCAAACGCCTTTGCCAGGTACAGCAGTATCACTGTAAACCCATTACCCTTATCCAGTTCAGCCATCACCTTGTTATAAAAGTTGAGCAAGTTACTGAGGAATGATCTACCCTTCACAAACCATGCTGTCCCCTGTAGTACAGTATCTCATTTTCATCAATCCATTCCTGTATTTTTCCCTTCACCACTTTCTCCAAGACCTTGACAACGACTCCTGATATGCTGATCGGTCAGTAATTTGCAACCGTAGTCCTGGATCCTCCTTTATGCACTGAAACTATTTCCCCCTCTTTCCACACCTTCGGGACTAAACCAGACCCGAGACTCAGATTAAACAACACGGTCAAGGGCACTGATAATTCTTTAGCCGCTTCACGTAAGACCTGTGCAGGTATACCATCCAATCCCACAGATGTATTCACATTAAGGTTCTGTAATAGACTGTTCAGCTCCACTTTATTCATCACAATTCCCATATAAACTAATGGTTCCTTCATTTTTTCAATGTCACCACCTAAATGATATACTCTTGCAAAATGCTTGCTCATTAATTCCACTATATCGACTGATTCAGTGACCTCCTTAACATCGTCATTCCTTAAAATCATTCTGCCGTGTACAGTTTTTTGCTTGCATCATATTGATAGAACTGTTTGGGATTCTCTTTAGCTTGCATAGCTAGTTTCCTTTCATAATCCGCTTTTACTTTTTTTACCACACTCATTACTCTTCTGGCCTGCGCTTTATACCGTTCGTGTGCCTGCAGGTCACTTTTCTCTTTAAATTCCCCTCCACAGTTGTTTCTTTTTTTGCAGCTCAAGCTTAATTGTGTTATTCATCCATTTAACCCCTACTTGTTTACTATTCTTGTTTTTACTATTCGGACCCTAGGTATACAATCAGCCATAATCTCCTGTAAATGCTCCTTGACCACTTCCCATGCCCTATCGACATCCAGCCCTTGCAGTTTTACATGCCATGGCACTGATCCAAGCAATCTCCCAAGCTTGTCATCCTTGCCAGCACGGTAATTCCACATATACCTTGTCTTAATCGAAAATTCCACACCTTTAGCCACCTCCCAGGTCAAGACCTTATGATCACTCTCACCAATAGGTGGCAACATGGTCATATTCATTACAGTCAAATTCTCAGATGGTATTACCATATCAGGCACTCTCAAACTCCTAGTATTTTCAATTACATGCTGTCTCAGATAGTTATTCCTTAATAATTGAATAAAATCCATTTCCTTTCTCACTATATATAGTTTTATAACATTTATAAAAGCAGAAAAGTTCTCTACCACATGCCATACTTTTGAGGAGATTTTATTCCTGGGGAAAATACTTTCGTTTCCAACTTCACTGTAGAGAACCTTGTGCTAAAATGAACTGCTGCTTTGGTCTCCACAATTCAATCTAAGGAAGCAAAGCTAATGTGATTGACATTGTAACTTGCGGATTTGAAAAGTATTTCTCATTCCAGTCTTGTTTTTCTTGCTTTCCTTTTATCTGTTTGTTTCCAACTCATTACTAATGTATTTTAGCATAGCATAATAAAGTATAAACTTTCAGTGAAGGATCACAAGGAATATGAAAATAATAAATTATTGGAAATGACAGATATTCTAACCTTTTTAAAATTGGGGTGTAGCAAGGATATGGAAAAAAACATAATAATCTAGTTGTGAACACGGTAAAATAATTAGCATACTGGAAATGACAGTTTTGTCAAGAATTAAAGTTGAATGCTGTCGGATATGAATTATAGAATGGCTTTAAACAAGAACCAAATCACAGATCATCAAATTCCTGCTATGTACCCTCAAGGGGGTGTACAGGATATGATAGTACTACATTACATCATTATTAATTTCCTATCTACAATTTTCCTCCAAATCAGTCTGTTACTTGTCAAGACTTCAACGTTATCAGATCTTATATTTCTATCGTCTAAGGCACTTTGTACCGTATCAATCCACCTATATCTTGGTCTTCCTCTGGGTCGTTTTGCTGCCAACCTGGCAGAGAACACTTGTTTTGCTAATCTTTCCTCGCCCATTCTGTTTACGTGACCATACCACCTGCGATTAGCTCTGCTAACGCATTCCTGGATGCTGACAATATCAAGTTCTTTCCTAATATCCTCATTTTTAATATGATATTGCCATTGATGCCATCTGTTCACGCCTATAATCTTTCTCAGGACATATCTGTGGTCTCTAGTCTTTGGTCAAGTGTTTTACTTCTGACCCAGCTCTCAGATCCATAAGTTAAAACTGGTTTGAACACTGTCTTGTATACAGTTTAGTGTTCTGACTAATTTCTCTCTTATTCCATATGAATTTATTCAACTGACTTCCCACCATATCAGCTTTGCTGATTCTGTTGTCTATTTCTATATTGAATTTACCATCTTCAGTATAAATCGTGCCTAAATAGTTGAAATGCTTTACTTGTTCCACAGGTTCTCCATTCACAACACAGTTGACATTTTCAACGATTCTGCCTATTTTCATTGTCTTTGTCTTTTTATTGCTGACCTTCATACCATATCTATTACAACAGCTATTCAATTTAGTCAGAGAATCTTGCAGACTTGTAGCGGATTTATTTAGAAGTATAACATCATCCATATAAAGCAAAGAGCTGACATTAACATTTCCAATTTTGATATCATGTTTAATACCACTTTCCTTCATAATGTGATCCATATAGATAATGAATAACAGAGGGGATAATGTACATCCTTGTCTCACACCAGATTTAACATTAAACCATCTTCCTGTACTTCCTTCAATTCTAACTGCTGACTTACAACTCAAATAAAGACTAAGTATTGCTTGATATAATGCCCCATTGACACCATATAACTGCAGCATATTGAATAGCTTCTCTCTTGGCACCTTGTCATATGCCTTTTCCAAATCGACAAAACTTAAATACAGATCTTTGTTGTATTCCCATTCTTTCTCGACTATTTGTCGTAAAGTGAAGATCTGATCCTGGCAGCCTCTATTTGGCCTGAATCCAGCTTGTTCTTCACCACGCTTTTCTTCCACAATTCTTCTCAACCGTTTCTCAAGTTTATTTGCATAGATCTTGCCGGGACCACTCAGGTAGGGAAATACCTCCGTAATTCCCATATGCAGCCTTATTTCCCTTTTTATATATGGGTACTATGAGAGCTCTACTCCAATCATTGGGATTTCGTCCCTCTCTCCAGGCCTTCTGAACTATGCAGTGCAGCCACTGTAAGACTCTCACACCACCATACTTCAGCATTTCTGGTCGAATATCATCTACTCCTGCTGCCTTTCCACATTTCAAGCCTTTGATGACTTTTTCTACTTCAAGTATGGATATGTATTCCTGACTGCATGCCTGGTCAGTGTTTTTTACCACTATGCTGTCATCACTGCTTGTTTAATTTAGAAGTTTTTCAAAGTAATTACTCCATACTTCAAGGATATCTTTTTCTCCTGTTTTCATGTCACCTTTATCATCTCTAACTCCTTTTACAGCACACTTTCCTCCATTCCTAAGCTTCTTCAACAACCTCCAGAATATTTTGCCACCTTCTTGATATTTATTTTCTGTATTCTTGCCAAAGTCCTCCCATGACTTTTGTTTAGCTAGTTTTACACAGTGTTTAGCATTCTTGCATTTGTCTCTATATTCTCTAAGAGCACAAGCTGACTTATTTGACAGGAACTTTTGGTATGCTTTCTTCTTTTCCTTCACTGCCTCTTTAACCTCCTGTGTCCACCAGGGAGTTCTGATTTTTTATCCTTACAGACAACCTCACCACATGCCTCTCTGGCAGAATCAGTCAATATTTTCTTCAGAGCTTGCCACTGAATCTCCAAGGTTTGATTCCTGTTCTCAAACTCTTTCATTTTTTCTTCAATAATCTTTGTGTATTTTAGCCTACAGTTCACATCTGAGAGCTGCTCAACTTTTATTTGCTTTAAAACTTTCTTACATGTTATTCTTTTCAATATGAAATTCAATTTTATCTTACTCAAGACTAGATAATGATCACTTCCAATTTCAAATCCTCTGTACACTCTGGTGTTCTGCACCAGGGAGAAAACATCACTATCAACAATAACATAGTCAATGAGACTTTTCTTATTCTTAGTCTCTTCTCTCCATGTGAATTTGTGCACATTTTTATATTGGAACATGGTGTTAGTAATAACCAGTCCATGTCCTGAGCAGAAATCCAACAGATAATTGCCATTATTATTAGCTTTGCTCTTTTCTCCAAATTTTCCCAAAATATTTTTGTATGTCTCACAATCATTTCCTACTCTGCTATTTAGATCCCCAACAAGGACCATCTTTTCATTTTTCATTGTGTCAGTTGCTTTTTCTAAAGCTTCAAAAAATTCCTCCACTTCTACCTTAGTAGAACCTTCTGTGGGACCATAGGCACAAATAAGTCTCATTGTCCAGTTCCCCATTCTCATATTTGCCCACATTACTCTACTTGAGACTGACTGCCATTCAAGAAGATTATCCTCATATTTTGTGTTGAATACTATGGCTACCCCTTCTTTTCCTTGATTGTCATTGCCTGAATATAACATTTTGTATTTATTGCTCAGTAAGATCTCACCAGTTTTGGTCTTTTTTGTTTCAGTCACCCCTATTATGTCGATCTGGTACTTATCTAATTCCTCAGCTAGCTCCATTTCTTTGCCATTCATTCTTCTTACGTTGATAGTACCGATCTTTAACTCTGGTGATGTTGAGTTGGGGTTTGTTTTCAGATTTGTTCCAGTAGCTGAGTTTTTGCTGTTCGCCCTGGTTCCCTGATGAAAACAACGTGGGGCTTTGTTTAACCGGGCAGCGCCCCAGCCGGCATGAAATTTTGTCATGTTGTACCATCATTTTTTATTTTGGTTTAACCAATAAGAATACAATTTGGTTGGCTAAATCCCAAATTGCCAGCCCATCCTCGTTCATTCAGTATCCAAGTAGATACCCAACAGGGTGCACCACGAGAAGGTGAGGATTGGACATTAGGTCAGAAGCCCTGGTCGGTTCTCCGCATTCCTTTAAAGGCTATGTGGAGGTCTCCTCTCAGTTATACAGCTTTGACCACAGATTAAGTGGTAAAATTTGAAGAAACATTAATTTTAGCAAAATTAATTAAGTTGTTAGAAAAGATTATAAAATGAGTTTCATGGGTGGATTCAGAAAATGAGGGGGGGGGGTGAAACTAGAAAAAAAATGTTTTGACTTTTTTAGTTGGTCTTTTATGTAGGGAGGTAAACAACTTCACTCTCTGAAATTATACACAGGCTATATTTTAGCTATTTATGATGATTTTTAGTGAATATTGTAAATTAAATATGGAAATAGATAATATAAGTGCATTTTGATTTAGTGGGAAGCTATTTGAATAAGTTTTTATGGATATTTATCTGATAAGAACCATGTATAACATTAGATAGAAAAACATTTAATTACTAGTTTTGTATATATTGTTGTGTACATCTTCAGATTAAGTATAAATAGAAAAAAAATTATAATTTTTGAATGAATGCATTGAATGAACTTACTATATGTATATGGCATGGAGATATCAGTTGCATGGCTCTTTGTTGTGATATGGAGTGTAACTTCTTTCATTATATAATTCATTAATATGTAGGTCTTTGATATATGCCAACCAAAGCTGGTTTAAGGTGAGACCTTGGTTTTTGTTATGTTGAGTTGAACATTGTATCAGTTCAGTAGGTTCTTTAAATCTGTGAACATAGTTATTAAATTCTGTGTATGGTTATTCAAATTAAGGGGATATTAAATCCCACATTGTTTTAAAACCGAATAAGAAACTCAAAGATTGGAATCGGAGAGTTTCATGCCGAATATAGTAAACTATAAAAGTATCGGTGGTTACTAGTGTGAGCTAATGCAAGTAGTCATAGTACAATCTCAGACAACTCGTTGCAAAAGTGGGGAAAGTTCTGATCGCTAATCTTGGTATTTTCCATAATGTAAAAACACATTTCCTAGGAAATGTATGCTGTTATTACATTATGGTGGGAGGTCACTACCCAGACCAGTTTCAGCCTATTTTGAGGCTTCATCAGTGAGTAGCTAGACCAAATAGATACCAAAGGGTATAGCGAAAAGAACTTATATACTCTGCTATACGAGTTGTCAAACAGGTGCAACCATTAAGTTACTTAAATATAAAGAGCCAATAGGCTTCATGTTTATATCGCCTAAAGGAAGCCTATTGGCTCTTTATATTTAAGTTCTGTGTATGGTATTCCTGTGAGTTGCCAAAGTAGCGTCTTTTTTCCTTGGGTGGTATGAAATGCTAATCCTGACATATATGCCAAAAAATTTTTTCTTATCTTTGATATGTTCTTTAAGATGGATTTCTCCAGATTAATTCCAAATCCTCTACTAGGAACATGTCTGTTGAATTAAGACATTGAGGGACCTCTGAAAAAGTAACGTTTTAGTATTGAAAGGAAATGCTGCTGTAGTTCTCGATTTTAATGTGTACATAAACAAGATGAGAGAACTATTTAGTGGTGATACTTATAGGCAGTTAGTGATCCTACATTCATAACAAAACAACAATCTAATAAAAGAACTTTGTAATTGGTCTAAGGAGATCAAAGAACAAATCACTTCTAAACATCATCCAGTCATTCCACATATCTTTGGTTTACTTACAATACACAAGGAGGTGGTTTTACTTAGACCTATTATGGATGCCAGAATAGTACACACATAATGCCTCTGCAAATACAGTAAGGCCCAAACTTACACAGATTCATAGATACTGCAATTGTACTACTTCAACTTAAGCCATCAAGCACTACTTTAAACATCTCGTATATTGACCCAGCATTTTAAAAAAAAAAAAAAAGAGCTAAATTAAGATGGTATGTTCACAAAATAGTAAGATCAGAGAGGTTTGAAGCAAAAAGGAAGGACTAAAAAAGATTAAGATATAGGTTAGTTTTGATGCAGTTAACAGTGCTTGAGAAGATTGAAATGTAAGAATTGATCAAATCAGCAGCCTGGCAAATAATAAATTAATTGGGGGGAAAAAGTTAATAGAAAATTGTCATGAAAAATTAATAGATGGGCTGTTTATAATTATCTGGTACACTTACTTTGAGGGTACATTACAGAAAATAATTTTCCAAGTGGTTTTTATGCAAGTACATGAAGCATTAATTATTTATTATATATTTATTTATTTCAGGGACCAATGTGTGATTTATTGTGGTCTGATCCTGATGATCGTGGAGGTTGGGGTATATCTCCTCGAGGTGCAGGTTACACTTTTGGTCAAGACATTTCTGAAACCTTTAATCATAGCAATGGCTTAACATTAGTTGCTAGAGCTCACCAGCTGGTTATGGAGGTAGGTATTTAAATATAGCATGACATTTTCGATTATAAGTGTAAGAATAATGTAGTCAAATCATTTTTTTTTTTTTGCATAAACATTCTTTCCTGAATTTAATAAAATTTAAAATCATAGGTACTCATCATCAATTTCCTGATATGTATCATTAAAGGGTGTGCAGTATACTGTGACAGTACTATGATTATGTACATTATTACTAATCTATGAACAATGTTCCTCCATATTAGTCTATTAATTCTCAGCACTCCATTATTCTCATAGCTAACATTTCTTGCTTCTAAGGCACTTCTTATTGAATTAATCCATCTAGACCTTGGTCTTACTCTTGGTTTCTTTCCTGTCATACGTACAACACCATTGAAAATGTGCTCTACAATGAGCTGTGTCTACAACATATGCTTCAGTCTTTTTGGCACATTTCCTGCTTGTCATAAATGTCTTGCTACATTTTGTGAAGATATTTGTATGCCTGTGCTTGAATGGAGCTGACTTGCAACTGACCAGCTGTGGTGTGTGGACGTTTTGCTATTACGAGGGTTGTTTAAAAATTTGGTAAATTTCCAATAGACGGCGACACAATTTGTTCATTCATACCAGTGTCAGCACGTATCATCTTTTTCATGACCCCTGGCAAAATTTTAGCCATGTGCGATGCGCAGTTCTCATTTGGCAAATATTTAAAATGTCCATGTTCGCATTTTTCATAAAAATGGAGAAAAACAAGTTTCGTGCAGTGATAAAACACTTTTATTTGAAGAAGTGGATGGCCACACAGATCAAAGCCGAGTTAGATGCAGTTCATGGACTCTGCACTAGCATTAAAGACTTTATTTTTTGAATAAATGAGTTTAAACATGGTCGTAAGTCCATCGAAGATGAAACGCGCTCTGGATGTCCAACTGAGGTCACTTCAAAGGAGACAGTTGACAAAATCTATGGTATCGTTATGGAAGACCGCTCAGTGAAAGCGTGTGAGATTGCAGGCACATCAACTGAATGGGTGTATAATATCTTGCATAAAAAATTGCACATGAAAAAAGCTATGTGCTCAATGGGTGCCATGATTGTTGACTGTCGATCAAAAACGCATGTGAAAAGACATTTCAACGCAGTGTTTGGCGATGTTTAATCGCAATTCGCAGGATTTTTTGCTTCGATTCGTGACTGTAGATGGAAACTTAGATCCACCATTACACACCTGAGTCCAATTAGCAGTCAAAACAGTGGACAATGCCCAGTGAAAGAGCACCAAAAAAAGCGAAGACCATTTTGTCAGTTGGGAAGGTGATGGCCACTGTTTTTTGGAATTCCCAGGGAATTATCATGATAGACTATTTGGAAAAAGGTAAGCCAATAACAGGAGTCTATTATGCTTCATTGTTGGACCTTTTAAAAGAAGAACTGAAGAAAAAAAGGCCAAAATTGCCACACAAAAAAAGTGCTCTTTCATCAAGACAGTGCACTCCCACACATCGGCTGTCACAGTGGCAAAATTGCACGAATTGAGGTTAAATTGGTTCCACATCCATCGTATTCTCTGAACTTGCTCCGTGTGACTACTTCTTGTTTCCAAACTTAAAAATTTGGCTCGGTGGGAAAAAAATTTCTACAAATGAGGATGTCATCAAGGCTGTCAGTGACTATTTTGCTTAATTTGACAAATCCTACTTTTTAGATGGGATGATAAAATTGGAAACTCGCTGGACCAAATGTGTAGACCTCAATGTAGACTATGTTGAGAAATAAAGGTGATTTTTTTCCCAAAAAAATGTGTTCAACTTATTTTTTTTACCATATAACCAAAATCTGTCTTTATGCTCCATGGTAGGGCAAGGACGACCTCTTAGCAAATATCTGGGACATATTCCATTGGTTTGGAACTCTGCCCAGAGAGCCTGGATATAATGCTATGTGAGAGTCCAAATTCTCTGGCAAGATCAGTAATTCTGCAGCCTTCTTCAAGCTTTCCAGTAATTCTTCCCCATGTGAAATCATCTAGATGTCTTTGAAAC
Organism: Typopeltis vanoorti; assembly: GCF_054136105.1. Taxonomy (NCBI): domain Eukaryota; kingdom Metazoa; phylum Arthropoda; class Arachnida; order Uropygi; family Thelyphonidae; genus Typopeltis; species Typopeltis vanoorti. Next base: position 63,699,517 of record NC_143562.1, read on the forward strand.
ATTACAAGACATCTAAGTTTGCAACGTTATTCCTTCATGAAAAAGAAGAGCACAATTTGCTTAGCGCAGCCTTTTATCCTGTTGAGTGCTACCACGTTGACCTGCTTTCTACTTGAAATTGTCAGTTATATAAATTGCCACAAACTTTTCTTTTCCTACAAAAAAGCGATTGTAATTTTCAGATATAGTGTTTGTCCTTAAATTTTGGACACCATTATTGTATTTGAGGTCTTTCAGAAAGTAATGCTTGTATGCACAGCATTTGGAATATCTGGTCTTGTTTTGTTCTTTCATCCTTTCTGCTACAGTTCAGCATATACAGCAAAAGACAAGTGAACAGTACACAGACTCCTAGAGACCAGAGAAGTAATTTTAGTGCAGGATCTATAGTAAATTGAGGGATGGGGGGCAAAAAAAAAAAAACCTCACTCCATTTCTTCGAAATAAATACCCAAGATGTTAATGTTAATTTGGGCAACTGTCTGCTTGAACTTAATTTACACCATGCTAAATTTAAGAGGTCTTTTGGGATCATCACCTCCCTCTCCCCCCAAAAAAAGTGCACATTTATTGGTCCTTAATTTACTTTTTCCTGTATAATAACTGCCAATACTGAAGCATTTTAAATTCTGAATAACCATTGAACGTGATCTTCTGAAGAGTAATAAATTTGAGGTGAAAACTGTAGCTGTAACTTAAACAAAAGTAAGTTTCCAATAATTCTTCCCCACGTGAAATCATCTAGATCAGGGCTGTCCAAAGCAGTGCATGCGGCAGTGCTTTGGACAGCGGTGCGATTTTGTGCGAACCCACCTGTGGGTTTTGATTTTCACGAGCGAAAATATAAAATAACAATTTGAATCGAATGCGTATTAGATATTTTAATTCTATCATTAATCGATAATCTGGATGTTGGTAATTTTATTTGGTGTTTTTACACCACTATATCATCATGGGAATATAACAAAGATCTGTATTTAAGTTTTGTCAATTTGGAAAAAGCATATGACAAGGTGCCAAGAGAGAAGCTATTCAATATGCTACAGTTATATGGTGTCAATGGGGCATTATATCAAGCAATACTTAGTCTTTATTTGAGTTGTAAGTCAGCAGTTAGAATTGAAGGAAGTACAGGAAGATGGTTTAATATTAAATCTGGTGTGAGACAAGGATATACATTATCTATATGGATCGCATTATGAAGGAAAGTGGTATTAAACATATCAAAATTGGAGATGTTAATGTCAGCTCTTTGCTTTATGCGGATGATGTTATACTTCTAAATAAATCTGCTACAAGTCTGCAAGATTCTCTGACTAAATTGAATAACTGTTGTAATAGATATGGTATGAAGGTCAGCAATAAAAAGACAAAGACAATGAAAATAGGCAGAATCATTGAAAATGTCAACTGTGTTGTGAATGGAGAACCTGTGGAACAAGTAAAACATTTCAGCTACTTAGGCACGATTTTTAGTGAAGATGGTAAATTAAATATAGAAATAGACAACAGAATCAACAAAGCAGGTATGGTAGGAAGTTAATTGAATACATTTATATGGAATAAGAGAGAAATTAGTCGGAACACTAAATTAGCTGTATACAAGATGATGTGCAAACTGGTTTTAACTTATGGATCTGAGAGCTGGGTCAGAAGTAAAACACTTGACCAAAGACTCGAGACCGCAGATATGAGAGTCCTGAGAAAGATTAGAGGTGTGAACAGATGGCATCAATGGCAATATCATATTAAAAATGAGGATATTAGGAAAGAACTTGACATTGTCAGCATCCAGGAATGCGTTAGCAGAGCTAATCTCAGGTGGTATGGTCACTTAAACAGAATGGGCGAGGAGCGATTAGCAAAACAAGTGTTCTCTGCCAGGTTGGCAGGAAAACGACCCAGAGGAAGACCAAGATATAGGTGATTGATACGGTACAAAGTGCCTTGGACGATGGAAATATAAGATCTGATAATGTTGGAGTCTTTACAAGTAACAGACTGATTTGGAGGAAAATTGTAGATAGGAAGTTAGTAATGATGTAAATTTTTCATGTAGTACTATCATATCTTGTACACCCCTTGAGAGTACATGGTAGGAATTTGACGATGATGACATCACTATATAGCCATGTGTTTTTAAATATTGTGCGTTCAAATTTTTCAAAAGATGTGCCAAAGAAGCGTTCTTACACTGTTTTGTTCCAATGTTCATGCTCTGGGCGTCAAGGGGAACGTGAGCACGCGATTAGTGTTGTTCGTTTGTTCAGCTATCGAGGTTGTGTCACAGCTGCTCACAAATTACTAGATACACATTGTGATGCAGCCCTTGAATAAATCTTTTTTTTTTTTTTTAATGCACCCCTTGGATTACCTAAGACTGGACAATCCTTATCTAGATGATATCTTTGAGACATTGCTAGACATCCAGATTGTAGCCAATTTGGGATAGCACTCCTGTTTCACCGAGAATCGAAGATATCGGTCACCAACTAGTTGTAGCCTTTTGGCCTTCCTTCGCTGCATCTGCAGGATCCTGTTGGGATTGCTTCCACATTTTCTGTATTATGGAATGAGTCACATGCAGCTATCTGGCCAGCCTCTAATCTTATGATGGCTTGCTACCCAAATTTATGTTAAATGATGTTTTGCAGCCATATCTCAAATTTTTTCTATCATGAAATGTCTTGTTCTCACTCCAGATACAAATGGGAAAACTACTGCAAAATGCCCACTTTTATGCTGGGCTCATTGCATATCCCCCTGACTGTGCCACTCATTTGTATACAATAACCAGACTTTTTACATAATGTACCTAACTTTCACAAATTTGCAAATAAAATTATTCCAAAAAAGTTGCATCTAATATGCCATATGAACAGTGTGAAAATATACCCACTCAAAGTGGCAGTGATATACATATGCTGAAGTGAGTTCCTTTGGAAAGTGTCAACAAGTACAGACATAGTCCAGCATCAATGTGTTAAGCAGTGTAAATCAAGCCAACTTCACTGCCCAAGATTTTCTCTTAGGTTTTCTTGTAAATTTTGAAAATTTTGTTTCTTCTATCACTGTAACAGTGATGGATTAATACTATCTTTCATATTAACTTATGTTGGTGGATTGAAGCCTTTTAGGTTCTATATTATAATATTTAGATTTATGTTTTGGTAAAATAACAGTTGTAATCATTAAAGTATCATGCTGTTTTAAAATTTAATTGAAATGCTATTTAGTGTAATAATAAATTATCTCTTTAAAGGGCTATAATTGGTGTCATGACAGAAATGTTGTAACTACCTTCAGTGCACCAAATTACTGTTACCGTTGTGGAAATCAAGCTGCTATTATGGAATTAGATGATGCCCTGAAATATTCATTGTAAGTATTATTATAATAGTTGCTGTTTTTTTTAAGTAATTTTAAATTACAGGATATACACGTCTGATAAAAATTCAATATTTTTCTTAAAACGTCCTCTTATGAGTCAATGAAATGATCAACTGGGATGAAAACCTGGAAACCCATTTTGGAAGAATTCACTTGTTTGAGCACTTGTGCAGACTACTCATGATCTGTGAAAAATTTATCAGAATTTCTGAAAAAAATTAAAAGCTTGTCCTTGCAGCTTACGGACATCATGGTTCAGTTTGGACATTCAGTCCTTATTTAGTAGCATGCTTTTCCTGACACTCTCCAGCTGTTATCACAGGAGTTTCCTCCAGCATCTCATTGCAAATCCACCTTCATAGGCCACTACTACATACAAGATTCAGCCATCATCCATCTCAAAAAAATAGGAATCATCAAATTCTTACTTAATAGGGCTCATGTTGTTTGCTCCAATTCCAAGGATCTCCAACTGAAATTTAACACCATCCAAAGCATTATGCTACAGAACAGCTTCAACTTGAAGATTAAATGCATCTCTGACAAAGCCTGTCTCTAGAAACTTTGAACCAGTTCCACACTCACGAGTATATCAGAAGCAATTTTAGAGATCCTGAAAATGTGTAGTTTAGTTACTACGTTCTTCCTTGTTGCATTTTCCTCTGAGTTAGTCTCCACATACGATTAACAGGCCAGGTTCATTGTAATTGCCTCTGCTTGTATTTTGAACAGAGGATGTTTGGTCAAAAACAACTGCAGGAACACTATTCCTCACCTCACTCACAATAAACCTAAAAATTCTGGCCTAGAACAGCACAGCACAGTGGGTACTGATCACAATATCCTCTGGTCCAGTATACACTTCTGACATTGGTGTTGGTTTGATTTTGAGCTGTTGTTTAAAGAGTGCCAAAGTATTTATACACTGGCCAAACTTAAATCGAAATTGACTGTCTATCCATTGCAAACATTTGGGAAAGTCTCTTAATAATTGGCAAGCAGTAACTCCCCCTGCCTTTCCCCCATGTCATTCAATTTAATTATTTTATTAATGTACTTTTATTATCTCATATTTATTTTATTTTCAATTTCTTTTTAGTTTTTTAATTTAATTTTTTATTTTAATTTCATTCTGTTTTGCAACTGCCTGTTTTGTGTGACACCTCGGCACGTGGCTCACATTCATGAGTTAAACATGAATGTTCCATTATTCATGCTTAACTTGGAGAATGTATTTTTATACTGATGATGGTGTATTAGTTTCAGGCTGAAATATTTGCATAATAAAATTATTATTTCTTATGAATGTGTTTTTAATAAGTGTAATCTATGTAATTTATGCATACTTTCTCCCCATCACTTGACAAGAATCATAGCAACTAGTTTTCATCCTCTTTATGCAAGATATCTGATAAGCTAGCTAAAGTGCTGCATAATTAACCCTTTCTGCCCTAGTGATTCCAATTGGAATCACTAACTGTCTTGGCTTTCGTAGCCCATATTACTTAGCGAATATTCCAATTGGTATCGTACGTCATAGTTCCATTTCTTTAATATAATAACAGGTATGTATTATACGTATAAATCTTACCAATATCGGTTTTTATGACTTAGTAGAATAATATGCATATGTTGGATTATAGAGTATAAACTCAGAAGTTGAATATTTGCTACCAGAATATAATGATTCCATATGGAATCAGTCGGTCAGAATTCCTATCCTGAAATGTATTTTTCATCAAAATACTTGATACTCTTGCTTTTTTAGTCCTAAAGATAAAATAAATAGAAAATTTTTTTTTACTTGGAAAAAAAATTCAGTCAGAAAGGGTTAATAATGTTTATATAATTTTTCAACCATATAACATTATGAAGAATTTTGACAGAGTCCATATCAAGCAAATACAGGTGTGACAACATGTCAAAGCCAAGTTGACCATAAAGTTTGGTCACTGTGGTTGCAGATGTGTGAGCTGGTGCATTGTCATAGTGAAATAGCCATTTTCTTTGCCAGTCTTGGCTTTTTTTCCTCATGATTTTTTTTTAATGTAATTGTTGTAGAAAGTCGGTATAGTACTCTGTAGTTTGGTCCTTTGCAAGATGATTGTTAACTTAAAAGTTATCACTAAAATCATTATTGCTTAGGTATTCCAGAAGACTGATGGCATGGCTTTGCTATCTGATGAAACTACCTTTACCTTTTTCAGAGGTGGCAATTTGGGATATTTTCATTGTTTTGACTGTTCTTTAATCTCCAGTTTGTAGTATTGGAGCCTAAGTCTTATCAGTGATTACAAATCTCTCAGAAAATCAGATTGATTCTTTGTAAAATGCTCCAAACACTTGAAATTTGATGTTGAACATGTTTTTGTTCTGGTTGGTCAATTGCAGGCACTGACATAACTAGTTCTTTTGGATAGAGATATAGTGTCGATCCCTCATGAATCTCCTACTCAATTTAGCAGTCATTCAAACACCACTGTGTGGATTTTTTCCAATGGTTTCTTTATGTTTCTATGAACAGCCATTCAGAGCAACTCTCTGCTACATTTAAATAAAGCTGCTTAACTTTCTTACTATCAAAATGAAGGAACAAATTCGCCTAAAGTATTATTCATGTCATTTTTTTTTTTCAAAATGTCACAATTTTTCAAAATTCACTTTACTCTGAAAGTTCATAGCAAACTGTCCACTGTATCAAGCTATTAAAATTGTCCCTATAAATTTAATGTAGTAATTTTTTTTTAGAATAGTGTTGTGCTTATGGACTTCACAACTTTTTTGGTAGGTTGTTATAGCATTATTAAGGATTTAGGAGGGAAGGAGACCTCCAAGTAGTCATTTAAAGAATGTGGAGAACATATTGGCTTCTGACCTAATGTCCAATCCTCACCTTCTCATAGCGCAGACTATTAGTAGGCATTTACCTGAATACTGAATGAATTGAGGATAGGCTAGCAATTTGGACTTTCAATTAAATTGAATTCTTATTGACTGAAACCAAAATAACATGTTATCACATGATGAAATTTCATGTCAGCCGGGACATTGTCTGGTTAAACAAGACCTCATGCTGTTTTAATCAGGGAACCACTGCAGAAAGTCGACTACCAATACAAACTCCAGCTTGGCGTTGGCAGAGTTCAAGATTAGCACTATCCATTTCTTTTCCATCATCGTCGGTGGAAAAGAAATTCAACTATCCGAAGAAGTAGTACCAGATTGACATAATAGGTGTTACTGAGATGAAGACAAAAACAGGTTAGATTCTGATTCTTCCAAGTAACAAATGCAAGATGATATTCTGACAAGAATGATTGTGGAAAAGTAGCTCTAGTATTCACTAAATATGAGGAAAATTTCTTTGAATGGCATGCAGTATCAAGTAGAGAGAGAGTGATGACAAATATATGGGAAATTGATATTTGCCTTGCCTTTTTTTGATACTTGCCAGTGATCTCACAGAAGGCTCAGTTAAGGAAGATGTAGAGGAATTTTTGAGGCATTAGAGAAGGCAACTGACAATGTTGATCCTTGTTTTGAGATATGGTTTTGTATTTCTTTTCAGAACATTTCTAACTATTATTATCACTATGTTCCAACAAAGATGTGTGCACAAATTCACTTGTAGAGATCATAAAGGAAATGAAAAACATCCCATTGAGTATGTTGTTGCTAATATGTGATATCTTCATGTGGTCCAGGATAGGACATGAGTATACAGGGGGATTTGAAATTGGGAGAGATCATTTAGTTTTAATTAGGATGAAGCATTCGTATTTAAAAGAAAAAAACGAAAGAACAAAAAAAAAATGAAATAAAGGCAAAAGGGTTTTAAAAAAGAATTCTAATTGAGCAGCTTTTGGAGATGAACTTTAAACACAATGAATGTTATTCAAGAAAAAAAAAAATGAAAGTTTGAAAACATAAGCCTTGGAGATTTAGTGGCAGACCCCCAAATATTAATTCATAATATTTGGGGTCTATATAGTATTCATATATAGACCCCAATACTATATATAGTATTCATAATAATATTTGATATTCTTAATATTAATATAGTGGTGCAGAAGAAAGTGATTTTTAATCGGTGAATAGTCCGCTTTTTTCCCCGTTTTTCTACGTTTTTGAGTGCTAAATTGTTTCTCTGAATACGAGTGTACTTCAGTGGTTGTTTTTTGGAAGTTAGTTGCTGTCGCGATATAATATATTTTGGTACCGTCGGAATCGAACGCGTAACGGTGGAAGACAAAACGAAGCTAAGTTACTGTATTTAGTTATATTTCATTTTATTTAATTATATTTAGTACTTAAATGTTCTGATGTTTGTACTTTTTTTCCTCTTATTTATTAATTGAATAATTATTAAAGATTAGGGTATAATTTGACAAAACACGTCACAGATAATAATGGCACCTGTGCGAAGGAAAATGGCGGCCAGTAATGAAGGTTCGCCATCGTTATCAAAGAACGGTAGCATGAAAGAAATGAGTCAGTGTACTAGCTGTGAAATGTACGCTTTGCGGAGTGCGGTCGGTGTGTGGTTAGATGATAATAAAGGATTGAATGTGTGTAGAAAATGTAGGGAGAATGCGGAATTGAAGTGTATTTCGGATCGTGAGTGTGATATTTTTGTCAACCTTCAGAATGAAGGAAACAGGGATATGACAGGAAACGGCAAGGTTGTCCATGAAAATTGTGAGAGTGCGAATGTAGAAAGTGTGAATGATAGTATAAATGGTTTCTCAGAGAACAAAAAAGATGAGATAGATGCATTGAGTGAGATCGCGTTGTTGAATAGTGCGATAGAAAGAGCAAAACAGCAGCTAGAGTGCATGAACAAAAGTAGACTGAATGAACCAACCAATAATAAAAGATATGACAGGAAAAATAGACGTATGAATGTGAACATGAACAAAATGAAGGATAGAGTGCTGTATGGAGTCTCGTTAGTACGAGGTGTGTTAGTAGAGGATTTGACAAAATTGTACCAACCTGGTGTGACCATAAAGGACGTAACTGCGTCTATTAGAGAGCAAAAGGAAAGGGTGAAAGAAATGATTGTTGTGGCAGGTACGAATGATTTGAAAGGAGATAAAATGGAAATGATAGAAGACCTGAATGAATTGTTTGAGGTAGCAAAAGAAAAGAGTGAGAGAGTTAGAATGATTAGTCTTTTGCCACGGTATGACAGTGAAATGTTTAAAAGGAGGGCTATAATTGCAAATGACTTTATGCGTGGGTTATGTATGACGAGTGGTGTGGAGTGAGTTTGATGGGCGAAAGGATCTATATAAGATGGATGGCTTGCATTTGAATGGTTACGGTGTAAGAAGACTTGAGAAAGTGTTGCTGAATGTAGTGGATGTGCAAATTCAGGGAAACTAGATTTGTTAAGGGGGGGGGGAGTAGAGATACAGTCCTTATGGAGGCAGTTGAATGTAAGAATGAATATAATATGCCAGAGCAAATAAGGACAACAAATCTGAGTGGGATAGTTAATATAAGGCATCAAGGTAGGGTTGGGGCTAATGGGGGTCTTAAATTCATGTACACTAATACTAGGAGTATTAGGAACAAGAAGGAAGAGTTTTTGGCCATGGTTGGCACTTCCAGACCACAGGTTATAGGTATTAGTGAAACATGGCTGACTGTAGATGATATAACTAGTGGAATTGAATGTGATGGGTATAGTGTGTTCAGGAATGACAGAGAGAATAAAATGGGGGGAGGAGAATTGTTGATGATAGCTGATGAGCTCCAGCCAAGGAGAATAGAAGTTGAATTGCAGGATAGAGAAAAGAGCACATTTGAGGCCATTTGGTGTGAGATTGTGGCTAGCAGAACTAAATATACAATTGGGTGTTGCTATAGACCAGGTGATGGAAAAGATGGTGGTGACAGTATGCACAAGCAAATAGAAGAAATGGGTGGAAGGAGGGTGATTATTATGGGAGATTTCAACTATGGTCGCATTGATTGGAGTGAGGAGAGGACACACGGGAGGAAGGAACTGGATTTTATGCGGTTATTAAGGGATAACTATCTGCGACAGCATGTAATGGAAAATACTAGGGGTCAGAGAGTGCTTGACCTAGTAATTACATCTGAGGATTTGGCTGTAACAAATATGACCACATTGCCACCAATCGGTGAGAGTGATAATAAGGTCTTAACTTGGGAGGTGGCTAAAGGTGTAGAATTTTCAATTAAGACAGGGTACATGTGGAATTATCGGGCTGGAAAGTATGACAAGCTTAGGAGTTTGATTGGTTCAGTGCCATGGCATGTACAACTGCAAGGACTAGAAGTTGATAGTGGATGGGAGGTAGTTAAGAAGTGCTTGCATGAAGCAATGGCTGACTGTATACCTAGAGTCCGAATAATAAATCAAGTAGGGGTTAAATGGATGAATAACACCATTAAGCTTGAGTTGCAAAAAAAGAAACAACTATGGAGGGAATTTAAGGAGAAGGGTGACCGGCAGGCACATGAACGGTATAAAGCACAGGCCAGAAGGGTGACGAGTGTGGTAAGAAAAGCAAAAAAGGATTACGAAAGAACATTTGGCCATGCAGGCTAAAGAGAATCCTAAACAGTTTTTTAGATATGTAGCAAGTAAAAGGAAAAATGTACATGGCAGATTGATTTTAAAGAATGCCGATGGTAGGGAGGTAACTGAATCAGTTGAGATAGTTGAGTTACTGAGTGAGCACTTTGCAAAAGTATATCACCCAGGTGGTGACATTGCAGAAACGAATAAACCAGTAGATTATACGGGAATTGTGGTTAATGAAGTGGAGGTGAGTAGTCTATTGCATAATCTCAATGTCAATACATCTGTGGGATTGGATGGTATACCAGCTCGTGTTGTACGAGAAGCAGCTAAAGAATTGTCAGTACCCTTGACCATTTTGTTTAATTTGAGTCTCGGGTCTGGGTTAGTCCCGAGCGGGTGGAAAGAGGGGAAAATAGTTCCGCTGCATAAAGGTGGTTCCAAGACTGCTGTAGTAAATTACCGACCGATTAGCATATCAGGAATCATTGTCAAGGTCTTAGAGAAAATAGTCGAGGAAAATACAAGATTGGATAGAAGAAAATAGGATACTGTATCGGGGACAGCATGGTTTTGTGAAGGGTAGGTCATGCCTCAGTAACTTGCTCACGTATTATAACACAGTGACGGCTGAACTGGATAAGGGTAATGGGTTTACGGTGATTCTACTGGACCTTGCCAAGGCCTTTGACAGGATTCCACATGGAATTCTAATCAGTAAATTGCAGCATATGGGAATGGACATAGGGTTGGTGAGATGGATAGGAGGGTGGTTGACGGAGAGATATCAGAGAGTGGTTTACTCGGGAGTAGAGTCCACAAGACTGCCTGTGACTAGTGGTGTGCCACAAGGATCTGTTCTTGGACCACTGCTGTTTAATTTCTTCATAAATGATATAGGAAATGATCTGAGAGGAACAGTTCATTTGTTTGCGGATGATGCGAAGTTGGGTAGGGCAATAGTGAATGCAGATGACGTCAAAATTTTGCAGGATGATTTGGATAGATTGGAGGTCTGGGCTAAGGAGAATGGATGTTAGTTTAATGTGGCAAAATGTAAGGTTATGCATTTTGGGGTGAAAAGATTGGCGGCAGTTTACTGCATTGGTGGAACCGTGCTCCAGGAAATTGATGAGGCACGAGATTTAGGAGTGTTGGTAGATAAGGAATTGAAATTTAGGGGACACATTGCAAAAGTGACCAAAACAGCTCATCAAATCACTTGGTTGCTGAAGAATACGATGACAAGCAGGTTATTGTTCCTCTGTATCGAGCCTTGATAAGACCCCATCTAGACTACTGTGCTCAGATTTGGTCACCTAGGTTTCTTCTTGATGGGGAGGAGGTGGAGAGGATCCAGAGGCGAGTGACCAAGATGATAGCAGGTCTGTGGAATGAACCGTATGAGAACAGGTTGAGGATTTGTGGGTTGCAAAAATTGGTTGATAGGCGGAGGAGGGGAGATATGATTGAGACATTCAAATTACTGAAGGGTTTCTATAAAATTAATTCAGAAGATATTTTTGAGAACAGGGCTGGTTGTGGGAGGACTAGGGGACATCCATGGAAACTGGGCAAAAGTGTGGTTAGTAAAGGTGTTAGAGCTGGGTTCTTTACTTTTAGAGTAGTGAATGAGTGGAATGCGCTCCCTGAGTCTGTGGTGGATGCTGTGACAGTGAATGAGTTTAAGGCGAGGTATGATAGATACTGTATGAATGTCAAATAGTTGTGATGAATATGATTTGGGGCCTCCCTCGATGAGTCCAATGACTCCCTGGAGTTGCCCGTAATAATAGTAATAATAATAGTAATATCAAATTAAAATTAATTCAGCCAGAGAGGCATGTGGTGAGGTTGTCTGCAAGGATAGAAAAATCTGAAAGCCATAATAGATTTGGGAAGTTAGAGGCGCTCCAGGAAAATAAGAAATCATATTGAAAGTTCCTGGCAAAAAATTAGCATTTGCTCTGAGAGAATACAAAGAAAATTGTAAGAAAGCAAATCAGTGTGTATAGGACAAAGATATTCTAGATAGCAGGAATAATTACTTAGTATATACTGAAGCCTGCAGGTGTAAATATTTGAACCAGAAATGCTCAGATATGGAGGTATGAAACTTTTACAATGGCTACATGGCTTTATGAGAGGGCTTCTTAAATGGCAGTCCCCATGGGCCATGTTCTGGTTCACTAGGTTGTTTGAACTGGCCTGCAAATTAGCAGGTGGAGAGTATGAAATCATTGAAAACAATTAGTGCACATTTACTATGAATTTGCTTTCTTTGAAGTTATTTTGAATTTGTCACCAAGCTGAGAACAGCAAAGTTGTAATTACTGATATTACTAAATAAACATGGTCAGCCAGAGGATGTAAGTCAGTTATTGCCTACATTATCACAAATTTTAAATTAGCCGAGTTAATCCTAGATGTAAGAGTATATCGAGGCTTTGAATTAAACTTCGATTGTTTTATGGCATAGGCAAAAAATAAAATGTGAAAATAACTATCAATCGAGTTACAAAATTTCTTCATTACAAGGTCACTACACTAGGCAACAGTATCAGAAATGTGTTGATTTAAAAACAGAAACCATACATGAATTAAATGACATAGAAGAGGAATGAGAAAATCTGAAACAAATCCTGACAAAAGCAGCTACAGAAAGCTTAGGAATAAAGAGTAAATGAAAAAGAAAAAGAGGACTGCAAAATTGGGGAAAAGAAATAGAAAAGATTATTTTTTAAAAAAAACAGAGAGAGAGTTTCCAGAAATGGTTCAATTCCAAGTCAGGTGCACTAGGAGTACAAAAGAAACAGTGCAATTGCAAAATGAGAAGTAAGAAAAAAACATAGAAATGTAACAATTTTGTAACTGAAAACTAAAAAAGGATTTAACTAAACCACAACCAAAAACCTATAAAATACATGAAAAAAAATAAAAGAAAATAAAAGGTAAAAATACGAAAAATAGATTTAGAAAAAAGCGGTTACTTATTTTAAAAATCTTTGGGCTGATGTATAAAATTTTCCTTCTTTATTATCGACAAAGAATGACCTAACAGAAAATTTTATGGTGCCAGAACATAAAAACACAATAAATAAGATGAAAAATACTAAAACCAGGTGAAGACAATATAAATATGGAACAGTACAAAAATGTTGGGGAAATTTTTAATGAAAAACTTCTAAATTCTTTAACATAGTCTGGATTTCTAGAAAAACTCCAAACTCTTGGTAAAAAGAATTACTTATCCTAATTTATAAAAATAAAAAAAAGAGATAAAGATGACTGCAATAAATATATAGGTTAGTCTGTTATTAATGCAGGGTACAAAATATATACAGAAATATTAAAAGAGAAACTAAACAGTATTGTAGAGAACAAACTACTGGAAGAACAGAATGGATTCATTCTATTCTTCTAGCAAGGATGTATACCTTATCATCCCTGCTTTTTAAGATTTTATATATACATATATATATATATATATATATACACAGGGGGTTCTCGAGTTACATCGGAGATCCGTTCCTACGGACCGACGTAAGGCGATTTTCGATGCAAGTTGGAATTACCATAGTCTAAGTTACTTACCTAACCTAAAACACCCTAAAGTCATACGTATATATCAAGAAACAGAACTAGGCCATAGGAAAATGAAAGGGAGAGCATAATTACTGTATAGTACAGAAAAATGACAAAAATGAAACTGTAATAATAAAACAAACATAAAAATGAGAACAATCCCCAAAATGACAAATGAAACTGTACATTCTATACAGGTGATTAAAAAAAAAAAAAAAAAAAAAAAAGAAAACAATTCTTTAACTCTTTATCCTTGATAATAGTCCCAACTGTGGTATGACTTAAGTTCAATGTGCGGCCGATGTTCGTTGGTGTTTCTCCCTTTTTTGCCCTTTAAATAATGTCTAATTTCACTTCTAATGTAATGGCTTTCCTTTTCTTCGACACAATCAGAAGAGATATTCAAGGGTAAAAAGTCGCAAAAAAAAAACACAAACACAAAAGTGACAGAGCGGATGTAAACAAAGCATGCGGTACCCAAAAAGTGTATGCTGGGACCCAAGCGACACCACCTCTCCCAAACAAACGCCGCATGATGGCGTATTCTTCCGCCGCATTCACAAACAAGTTCACCTGCTATGTTTGAATTTTACGTCGCGCTGCTTCAAGTCGAAATTTATTTTTTAAATTATTTATGCAATTCCATGGTGTTTTTTTTATGGTGTCAATGGGGCATTATATCAAGCAATACTTAGTCTTTATTTGAGTTGTGAGTCAGCAGTTAGAATTGAAGGAAGTACAGGAAGATGGTTTAATGTTAAATCTGGTGTGAGACAAGGATGTACATTATCCCCTCTGTTATTCATTATCTATATGGATCACATTATGAAGGAATGTGGTATTAAACCTGATATCAAAATTGGAGATGTTAATGTCAGCTCTTTGCTTTATGCGGATGATGTTATACTTCTAAATAAATCCGCTACAAGTCTGCAAGATTCTCTGACTAAATTGAATAGCTGTTGTAATAGATATGGTATGAAGGTCAGCAATAAAAAGACAAAGACAATGAAAATAGGCAGAATCATTGAAAATGTCAACTGTGTTGTGAATGGAGAACCTGTGGAACAAGTAAAGCATTTCAGCTACTTAGGCACAATTTTTACTGAAGATGGTAAACTAAATATAGAAATAGACAACAGAATCAGCAAAGCTGGTATCGTGGGAAGTCAATTGAATAAATTCATATGGAATAAGAAAGAAATTAGTCGGAACACTAAATTAGCTGTATACAAGACTGTGTTCAAACCAATTTTAACTTATGGATCTGAGAGCTGGGTCAGAAGTAAAACACTTGACCAAAGACTAGAGACCGCAGATATGAGAGTCCTGAGAAAGATTAGAGGCGTGAACAGATGGCATAAATGGCAATATCATATTAAAAATGAGGATATTAGGAAAGAACTTGACATTGTCAGCATCCAGGAATGCGTTAGCAGAGCTAATCACAGATGGTATGGTCACTTAAATAGAATGGGAGAGGAAAGATTAGCAAAACAAGTGTTCTCTGCCAGGTTGGCAGGAAAACGACCCAGAGGAAGACCAAGATATAGGTGGATTGATACGGTACAAAGTGCCTTAGACGATAGAAATATAAGATCTGATAATGTTGGAGTCTTGACAAGTAACAGACTGATTTGGAGGAAAATTGTAGATAGGAAGTTAGTAATGATGTAATTTTTTCATGTAGTACTGTCATATCCTGTACACCCCTTGAGGGTACATGGCAGGAATTTGATGATGATGATGCAATTACCACCGTAAAGTCAAAACGATGCAAATCGACGACCCCTGTATATATAATTATAACAATCTGGAAACAGCATAATTAATCCATTTGATATACAAAAAAAAACCATAAATAAAAATAGATAAACACTATTATTTGCAGATGATCAAATTGTATTAGCAGAAGATGATCTACAGAGATCAGTCAGATCATTAAATGAAATTTCAGAACAATATAATGTGAGAACATTAAAAGTGAAGACAAAAATAATGGCTTTCAAAGGAGAAAACCTGATAAGAAATAAAATAATGATAGATTATAAAATATTAGGAGTAAATACTTTCATTTACCTGGGATGTGACATCATATGAAGAGGAAAAAGATATAGACATTAAAATATCAAATTTTGTTAAAGTAAACGCTAACCACTTGGCCAGCCTGGCTAAATGGTTAGCATATCTGCTCTCTCCAGCCAAAAGGCTGCAGTTCAAATTCCACCATGGATGTTTGTGATTGTCTTTCAAAATACTAGTGGTGGTTGTTGGCTGTAGATGGCATTGGTGTAGTTGTGGTGGATTGAGTGGCAGTGACAGTTGTAGAGCAGGTGTTCTCCCTTGATGAATCCTTGAACTCCCTGGAGGTGTCTAATAATAATTAATAATAATAATTTTAAATGGCATAAGAAGTAATATATTTAAGCCATACTTGGTACACCAGAATAAGACTATATAACATTGTCTGAACCAACTATTATGTGGAAGTGAAACATGGACCATAAAAAGAATGAAAAACTGATTCAAACAGCACAAATGAAATTTTTCAGAAAGACTGCTGAATATACCAAGTGGGACCATAAAACAAATGAATAAATTTTACAAACCCTGAATATAAAACCAGTTACTACTATATAAGAAAATATAATCAAAGATGGTTAGAACATCTTAATCGAATGGACAATAACAGACTTCCAAAAATACTATTGATATAAAATAAATGAAAAAAGAATTGGAAGACCAAGAAAGCGATGGTATGAGACCAGAACAGGCCACTTGGCCTAAAACCCATAATAGGAAGAAGACTAATAGAACACAGCATTTCACTGCTGTCATGATGAATGTTGCTTCTTGAAAGCTGATATCTTCATTGAATTAAAAATGGCTATATTAGTAAATACATGAAATTCAGCTATTTTTCAGCTTTTAAAAATTTCTTAAAAAGAAAAGACAAATTTGTCTTAGAATTCTTGAATTTCTGTCCTTTACTGGTTGCTTCCCTCCCCATTATATTTTATTTTAAATCAGATGGTCCTCTAGTAAGCCGTGTCTGAGTTTGTCTGAACTCATTTTATGCGAAGTTTTTTTTTTTTTTTGCACCAATTAAAAAAAATACAAAACAGAATAAGAGATGTATTTTTTTATTAATTGGTAATTTTTGCACAAAACGTGAGTGTCACTTCCCACCATTGACTGATGATCGGCCTGCCAGAGATACAACAGTTAAGGTTAGTGGGCCATCCCTTAATTGAGAAGACCTGTTCTATGATAAGTGCTCTGATATTGTTACTAAACTGATTTAATATGTACTTTTTTTTTCTTCTTATGTTATAAATGATATTTCTTTAAGTTGAAAGTCTTCTTTAGTGTGCATTACAATTTGTTGATGTTGCTGTAATAAAATTTAAAAACAAGCCACATTCATATGATGATTGTATTTACTGAAATCACTGAAATGCATACAGCTATTTATGGATAATATACATTGCAATTCTGCCCAAGGAATTGCAAAACTTGATCTCCAAATTCCCAAAAGTAATGATATCAATATTAGTAACTTCATTTTCAGCTACGTTGCATTGCATTTGTGAACTATATATAATTTTTTTTATTATGCAAATGTAATCCTTAGTCCTCCCTCTCTCTCAGATCTTTGTCAGCTATGTATGACAAAACTTTGCTGATATTTCTGAGGTTCACTTAGCATACTGTGTTAGCAGTTTGTTGTAATGTAAGGATAGATTTTTTTTTACAGGACCAAAGTGACGAGTTTTAGAAATTCTGTGTGTGTGTGTGTGTGTAAAGCTGCTTACAAGTGGTTTGTTTTGACCTTTTTTTTTTTTTCATCATCATCATCATCATCAAATTCCTGCTATGTACCCTCAAGGGGTGTACAGGATATGACAGTACTACATGAAAATATTACATCATTACTAACTTCGTATCTACAATTTTCCTCCAAATCAGTCTGTTACTTGTCAAGACTCCAACATTATCAGATCTTATATTTCTATCGTCTAAGGCACTTTGTACCGTATCAATCCACCTATATCTTGGTCTTCCTCTGGGTCGTTTTCCTGCCAACCTGGCAGAGAACACTTGTTTTGCTAATCTTTCCTCTCCCATTCTATTTAAGTGACCATACCACCTGAGATTAGCTCTGCTAACGCATTCCTGGATGCTGACAATGTCAAGTTCTTTCCTAATATCCTCATTTTTAATATGATATTGCCATTAATGCCATCTGTTCACGCCTCTAATCTTTCTCAGGACTCTCATATCTGCGGTCTCTAGTCTTTGGTCAAGTGTTTTACTTCTGACCCAGCTCTCAGATCCATAAGTTAAAATTGGTTTGAACACAGTCTTGTATACAGCTAATTTAGTGTTCCGACTAATTTCTTTCTTATTCCATATGAATTTATTCAATTGACTTCCCACGATACCAGCTTTGCTGATTCTGTTGTCTATTTCTATATTTAGTTTACCATCTTCAGTAAAAATTGTGCCTAAGTAGCTGAAATGTTTTACTTGTTCCACAGGTTCTCCATTCACAACACAGTTGACATTTTCAATGATTCTGCCTATTTTCATTGTCTTTGTCTTTTTATTGCTGACCTTCATACCATATCTATTACAACAGCTATTCAATTTAGTCAGAGAATCTTGCAGACTTGTAGCGGATTTATTTAGAAGTATAACATCATCCGCATAAAGCAAAGAGCTGACATTAACATCTCCAATTTTGATATCAGGTTTAATACCACATTCCTTCATAATGTGATGCATATAGATAATGAATAACAGAGGGGATAATGTACATCCTTGTCTCACACCAGATTTAACATTAAACCATCTTCCTGTACTTTCTTCAATTCTAGCTGCTGACTTACAACTCAAATAAAGACTAAGTATTGCTTGATATAATGCCCCATTGACACCATATAACTGCAGCATATTGAATAGCTTCTCTCTTGGCACCTTGTCATATGACTTTTCCAAATCGACAAAACTTAAATACAGATCTTTGTTGTATTCCCATGCTTTCTCGACTATTTGTCGTAAAGTGAAGTATTCAAATATCATCTGATCCTGACAGCCTCTATTTGGCCTGAATCCAGCTTGTTCTTCACCAAGCTTTTCTTCCACAATTCTTCTCAACCGTTTCTCAAGTATACTTGTGTAGATCTTGCCAGGAACACTCAGTAGGGAAATACCTCTGTAATTCTCACATTCAGTTTTATTTCCCTTTTTATATATGGGTACTATGAGACCTCTACTCCAATCATCGGGAATTCGTCCCTCTGTCCAGGCTTTCTGAACTATGCAGTGCAGCCACTGTAAGACTTTTATACCACCATACTTCAGCATTTCTGGTCGAATATCATCTACTCCTGCTGCCTTTCCACATTTCAAGCCTTTGATTGCTTTTTCTACTTCAAGTATGGATATGTATTCCTGACTGCATGCCTGGTCAGTGTTTTTTATCACTGTGCTGTCATCACTGCTTGTTTCATTTAGCAGTTTTTCAAAGTAATTACTCCATACTTCAAGGATATCGTTTTTTCCTGTTTTCATGTTACCTTTATCATCTCTAACTCCTTTTACAGCACTGTTTCCTCCATTCCTAAGCTTCTTCAACAACCTCCAGAATATTTTGCCACCTTCTTGATATTTATTTTCTATATTCTTGCCAAAGTCCTCCCATGACTTTTGTTTAGCTAGTTTTATACACTGTTTAGCTTTCTTACATTTGTCTCTGTATTCTGTAAGAGTAAAAGCTGACTTATTTGCCAGGAACTTTTGATATGCTTTCTTCTTTTCCTTCACTGCCTCTTTAACTTCCTGTGTCCACCAGGGAGTTCTGATTTTTTTTATCCTTGCACACAACCTCACCACATGCCTCTCTGGCAGAATCAATCTTTTTTTTTTTCATTTATTAAAACAAGAATTGAGAGGGTGTATAAAAACAATTAGTTCATAGATTTGAAAGGACCAATGTTCTTAAATATTATCATTGATGAGTTTTAGAAATTCTGTGTGTGTGAGTGTGTGTATGTATATAAAGCTGCTTACAAGTGGTTTGTTTTGATTTTTTTTTTTTTAGTATGCTTTCTTTCTTTTTTTTTTTTCATTTATTAAAACAAGAATTGAGAGAGTGTATAAAAACAATTAGTTCATAGATTTGAAAGAACCAATGTTCTTAAATATTATCATTAAGATTAAGAACCAATGTTCTTAAGCATTGGATCATTAAGATTAGTTGATATTCTTTTTTATGACTCTTCTGTTGGCCTAAAGGGTTCTGCTCCATAATAAAAATAAACAAATAAAATAAAAACAGCAAGTTAGCAAATCACATATGTAGAACTTTTTCATTTGTATATTATTAACTGCAAATATGTTTTATTTCAGCCTGCAATTTGACCCAGCTCCAAGAAGAGGAGAGCCACATGTTACCAGACGCACACCAGACTATTTCTTGTAGACAGCTTATGTCTGACATTCAGCTGTACTTCTTTTCTTCACTGACCCTCCTGCTTTACAGAGGCTTTGCCTGTTCTCCGTACTTCTCTACTTGAGCAACACCGGTTAACATGTAGCAAGACTTACTGTATCAATACAGTATTCAGTCTCTGTACTTTATCTGTCATCCCTTTCAAATGTTTCATGTAATTTTAATTGTCTTTGGCTGATCTACAGTGACATCACTGCCTGAAATAGAACTGATTCCATACTTATAATTTATCTTTACATTATAGTATATGTAATCCTAGTTATTTTAAACAGGATTTTTTTTTAATTATTTTCCAAAGAAATTTTATCAGCCATTGAAATATAATGTGTGATGATTCTTAAATAAACAACTAAATTAAAACATCTGAGCAGTGCAATTCAAGTCAGGGTGTAACAAATATTGCATGTGTTTTGTAAGAAACAAATTATCTTCTTTGTTAAATCATTTAATTATGGTATATGAATTATTACTTCTGAAATTTAACAGTTCTGGATTTCTAGTAAAATTTGAGATGGAGGATAGAATTAAAGATTGCTTGTCAAAGGGGGAAAACATTAATTTTATGCAATTGACATTGACACTTTGTGATATAAGTAGTTTGTTCCAGCTGTGTGAAGGAAATATTTTGAGCATTCTACTGCTAATACAGCTATATGTTTTGTTACAGATTACCTTGACAGCAGTTGCATAATTATGCAATAACTAATGTAGTTGACAATACTAATGAGCTCTGTTGACTAAACAGTAATTATTTTTTGTAAATATTTTTAATGCTGTTATTAGTTTGATATTCTGTTTAGTGTTTAACTGAACCAGAAAAAAAAAAAAAAAGCAACTGCAGTATTTCCTAAAGTTAGGTCCAGTGTTTGGAAATGTAGCCAGTAAGTTTCAATACCTATTCACCTCATTGTTTGTGAATAAGTTGACAAAAATTGTAAGATTAAATAATGTGGCAGTCTGTTAATAAAGCAGTTTTTCCTTTATCAAATGCACTTCATTTTGTGATAATTGGAGAAAAACTTCAATTTTTTTTTCTAATTATCAAAAACATAACCTAGTGGAACAGACATTTGGTTTTTAATATATTTTGTTGTGCAGTTAACTTATGGTGCTCACTAATTTTGACAGTTTCCAAGTAAGCTTTCCTTTAATTCAAATGTTTCTATAAATATTAAATATATAAGTTATAAAACAGATTGATATCTTGTCTCCTGAGAACTTTAAATGTTTTATATATGTGTATTTCTTTAAAGGTATTTTACCATGTGGATAATATGCAACTTTTAGAAACTCTGCAACAGTTTTATTTTAGAAACATCCACTTTATATTAAGGAAGGACTTGTTATATGTGGTTTATTTTGGTTTGTATTAGAAACATATCCCAGTCTTTGTTTATTATTTTTAACTCATTTGTTCATGGAATATGACATATTAGGGTTGAGTGATAAGGCATTGGTAGATCTAGATGTTTTCAACATATTACTTGTTTTTGTGTACATACATACATACATTTACATACTTGCATGACTGCATAGATAATGTATCTAAATTCACAAAATAATTTGGCAAAGCAAAAAAAAAAAAAAGACAGGCACTTTTTAAATTCACATTTTATGTACTTCACATTATGGATTGTATTATTAATGACATTACTGATGCTAATCAGCTTGTCATGCTTTTAACATTTGTATGTCTGTATCATTTCCCTGTTCATTATGTCATTTTATTTGATACTGATTTTCATACTTGATCGTAACTCTGCTTCTGTCCTAAAACAGAAACAAGACTCCAAAAACATAGTTGAAGATAAATGGCTAAGCTGTTTAATAGATATGTATAATGAAGCTTATTCATTGCGTAGAGCTATAATTAATTAGCCTGATAACTTGGTAATATTTCTGAAAACATAACATATTCCATTAAAAATAGAGTTAGACTTTCCTTACACAGCTTGAATCTGTATGATAATTTGTCTTCTGACATTTGTTGGTCATTACATGCTATTTCAACACTGATTTCCTCATTTTATTTAAATTTGCTGATGTCTTCACAAGTTTAATGTTAAATTTACCTATAATCATTTTTTCTTTGGGGGAAAAAAAAATGATTGTAGGTAAATGATTCAGACTATTATAGTAATAGAAGTGCATGTGTAATTATCAACTTTCAGTTTCATCATTTTAGCATAATTAGTAAGCTTAGCCATTTACCCAGAGTGACACTTAATTCATCTAATAACACCTTTCTTAAAAGAGTTTAACTTTCTTTTTTCAGTTGGTATATATTATATGTCTAAAGAAAATTAGATATTTGAATAGAAACTGAAGTTAATTGAATTAAATTTGACTTTCAGTAATTTCTTAAGTAAATTTCAAAGGATTCAAATGAACGTAGTGGAATGGAATGTTGGTGAATAGTCTTTGGAATAATTACCTAGGTATTCATATCAAATTGCTTATGTTTTGGATGGCTGATTTGTTGAATCTTATTTTTCAATGAGATGGTTACTTAAAAAAAAAAAAAAAACACAAGTATGAATTGTTTTCTAAATTTTTGAAAATTTAGAAAACAATTGCACATTGATTGCATGGAAATAGTTTTAATTAGATCTTGCAAATGTACACAGTTTGCTAATTACAGATTAATAATTTGCCATAGTTATGTATTATTGAAGATATCACTTCTGTTTTATCAATTTCAAATAACAGGCTGATCCCTCTTGAAAATAATTCTCTGACAGATGCTTATTTATAATTATATCTCAATACTGTGAAAGAGAAGCATTGTTCATGATTAGCTAATTAAATACTTTCTTTTTAGAAATTAACTGACCAATTTTTATATTTTGAGTTATATATTTAATTTAAATTCTTCTACTGATGTTATTTACCTTTGAAATTATTTCATTTGGGTCATTGACACAGTTGTTTAATGTAACAGAAAACATGTTTGGATGAAAGCCAGTTACTCTCCTCCTTTGATACATAACAAAAAATACTTTGTGACGTAAACATCAGGGCTTAGAATGACAATGTTAAGAATGATTTAACAGTGATTTTATTGTATTTTTTGGGAGTACATTTAAGTACTGAATAAAAGTTTTCTGTTTGAGATATCTGGAACTACTCTTCTAAAAGGCACTAGTTTTACTAAACAACTGTTGTACTATAAAAGCATTTATAATAGGTAACTCATTAATCAGCCAAGCTTTATTTATAACTTATGAATAGAAATGCATTGGGATATATGGGAAAGTGATAGTTTCCATCATGTGGAATATCATTCAATACAATTTTTTAATATCATTAAAATATTCAGAAGTCCAGGAAGAATGAAAAGGCTGCAGTTATATAACATATACATCATTACTGTATATCTAATTACTATAAAACAGGGGAGGCCACAGCGAGATTAATGAGCTGCATGTGGCTTGCATCCACACATCATGCAGCTCTTCACGCTCTACCAGGAAAAAATAAAAAGAGAAGAGGAGACAACAAAAAAGAGGAACAAAATAAAAAAGAGAGAAGAGGGAGACAAAAACAGGGTTAATAAAAATTACTGCAATGAAAAAGTTTAATTAGAAATACATTAAATGAAGTTTACTTTGAACAATTAGAATAATTTTAAAGTCAAAACACAATAATTTGTCAGTTATTTATTAATAGGAGCTTTCCTTGTATCCATTTTCTTAGTAAGCTCCTTAAAATTAGGTACGTAATTAGTCAAAGCAGTTCTTACAAGCTCGTTCAAATGTTCATAATTTAAAACAGATCTATATTTAGATGTAATAAATTCATATTCAAGAGTCGAATATAGTGCTTAAAAGGAGTACGTGGTCCCAAAAATGGAAATCAATTTTCTGTCACATTGCTTAAGTGTTGGATACCATTGGTCCAGAACTTGCTTCCGAAACTCAATTACGGAACATCTACTTTCCTTCACTAGCTTCAGTCCTTCCTCTTAAAGTTCCAAAAGCTCCAGTTCCACAGCTGCGACATCCATCACAATTGGTTTTGAAATAGGACAACCATGCTCAAGCACATTCGTGAGGAAAGGATTTTCCAAAAAAGTGAACGTTGGCTTAAGTTTTCAAAGGTCACAAAATAGATTACTGAGTTCTTTGGTCACATCATTTAATTTGCTAACATAAGGCCCTATTTCTAATTCCATTCCTGGTGAATTTGTCAGTATTTTCTTCAGACAAATGAAGTGATTCAGAGTTTTATTTTCCAAGTCTCTCTGGAAAAGTTGCAGTTTGCTTTGGAAGCTTGGCACGTTCAATGCGAGATCGGTTATTAGTTTTTCTTTCCCTTGAAGTAAGACATTTAATATCTGTAGATTCTAGAAAACGTAGATGAAAAATGCCATGTCTAACAACCAGAGTGTCTTCGAGATGAGGGGAAAATTTCTCCTTCTCTCTTCTGACATTTGTTGGTCAAATTTCTCCTCTCTTCTGATATTTGTTAGTGATTACATGCTATTTCAACCCTGATTTCCTCATTTTATTTAAATTTGCTGATGTCTTCACAAGTTTAATGTTAAATTTACCTATAACCATTTTTTTCTTAAGGAACTGTTTGATTGGGTCTAACAACAAAATAAAATTGTTCAATACATTCCTAACCAAGAGCCACCTTACTAAGCAAAACTGTGATGCATCATTAGGAATCTCATTGCAATTCAACTCATCAAGAAAGTTTTGAATTGTCAGTGCATTTTAGAACTTGAATGAATAAAATTGACAATTCTTAGAACTACTTCGGAGTGCTTAAGGGTCAAAGCTGTATAACTGAGAGGAGACCTCCACATAGCTTTTAAAGAAATGCAGAGAACCGACCAGGGTTTCTGACCTAATGTCCAATCCTCACCTTCTCATGGTGCACCCTGTTGGGTATCTACCTGGATACCGAACGAATGAGGATGGGCTGGCAATTTGGGATTTAGCCGACCAAATTGTATTCTTATTGGTTAAACCAAAATAAAAATGATGGTACAACATGACAAAATTTCATGCTGGCTGGGACGTCGCCTGGTTAAACAAGGCTCCTGTTGTTTTTGCCAGGGAACCAGGGCGAACAGCGAAAAGTCAGCTACTGGAACAAATCTGAAAACAAACCCCAACTCAAAATCACCAGATTTAAAGATCGGTACTATCAACGTAAGAAGCCTGAATGGCAAAGAAATGGAGCTAGCTGAGGAATTAGATAAGTATCAGATCGACATAATAGGGGTGACTGAAACAAAAAAGACAAAAACTGGCGAGATCTTTCTGAGCAATAAATACAAAATGTTATATTCAGGCAATGACAATCAAGAAAAAGAAGGGCCATAGTATTCAACACAAAATACGAGGCTAATCTTGAATGGCAATCTCAAGTAGAGTACTGTGGGCAAATATGAGAATGGGGAACTAGACAATGAGATTTATTTCTGCCTATGGTCCCACAGAAGGTTCTACTAAGGTAGAAGTGGAGGAATTTTTTGAGGCTTTAGAAAAAGCATCTGACACAACGAAGAAGGAAAAGTTGGTCCTTGTTGGAGATCTAAATAGCAGAGTAGGAATAGCAGGACATGGACTGGTTATTACTAACACCATGTTCTAACATAAAAATGTACACAAATTCACAGGGAGAGAAGAGGCAAGGAATAAGAAAAGTCTCATTGACTATGTTATTGTTGATAATGTTTTCTCCCTGGTGCAGAACACCAGAGTGTACAGAGGATTTGAAATTGGAAGTGATCACTATTTAGTCTTGAGCAGGATAAAATTGAATTTCATATTGAAAAGAATAACATGTAAGAAAATTTTAAAGCGAATAAAAGTTGAGCAGCTCTCAGATGTGAACTATAGACTAAAATACACAAAGATTATTGAAGAAAAAATGAAAGAGTTTGAGAACAGGAACAAAACCTTGGAGATTCAGTAGCAAGCCTACAAGAAACCCTAATTGATTCAGCTAGAGAGGCATGTGGTGAAGTCTGCAAGGTTAGAAAAATTAGAACTCCATGGTGGGCACAGGAAGTTAACACGTTCGCTGCCAACTACGATACTCGTAGTGGGTAAACCTGCTTCACAAGCCAGCTACGAGTATACTCGTAGGACGCTTACCGCCGGGAACGAGATTATTGTAGTGACCTTGAAGAAGTGAAAATGCTTAGCTTGTGGGGCTAGCTTCAAAACTGTGTATTCTCATAGACCGTATATGCACTGTACAAGCCAACTATGAGTATACTCGTAGTGGGTAAACCTGCTTCACAAGCCAGCTACGAGTATACTCGTAGGACGCTTGCCGCCGGGAACGAGATTATTGTAGTGACCTTGAAGAAGTGAAAATGCTTGGCTTGTGGGGCTAGCTTCAAAACTGTGTATTCTCATAGACCGTATATGCTCTGTACAAGCCAACTACGAGTATACTCGTAGGACGTTTACCTCCGGTAACGAGATTATCGTACTGACCTTGAAGAAGTAAAACTGCTCGGCGTAGGGGAACAGACCATGCCAAAGTAGCGTGGCAGCGAACGTGTTAAACAGGCAGTGAAGGAAAAGAAGAAAGCATATCAAAAGTACCTGGCAAATAAGTCAGCTTGTGCTCTTAGAGAATACAGAAACAAATGTAAGCAAGCTAAATACTTTGGCATGAGCATAGAAAATAAATATCAAGAAGGTGGCAAAGTATTCTGGAGGTTGTTGAAGAAGCTTATATCAAGAAATGGAGGAAAGTGCTATAAAATGAGTTAGAGATGATAAAGGTGACATGAAAATGGGAGAAAAAGATATCCTTGAAGTATGGAGTAATTACTTTGAAAAACTGCTAAATGAAACAAGCAGTGATGACAGCACGGTAAAAAACACTGACCAGGCATGCTTTCATGCCTGGTCAGTGAATACATATCCATACTTGAAGTAGAAAAAGCCATCAACGGCTTGAAATGTGGAAAGGTAGCAGGAGTAGATGATATTCGACCAGAAATGCTGAAGTATGATGGTATAAAAGTCCTACAGTGGCTGCACTGCATAGTTCAGAATGCCTGGACAGAGGGACGAAATCCCGATGATTGGAGTAGAGCTCTCATATTATCCATATATAAAAAGGGAAATAAAACTGAATATGAGGTATTTCCCTACTGAGTGTTCCTGGTAAGATATGTGCAAGTATACTTGAGAAACGTTTGAGAAAAATTTGGTGAAGAACAAGCTGGATTCAGGTCAAATAGAGGCTGTCAGGATCAGATCTTCACTTTACGACAAATAGTGGAGAAATCATGGAAATATAACAAAGATCTGTATTTAAGTTATGTCGATTTGGAAAAGGCATATGACAAGGTGCCAAGAGAGAAGCTATTCAATATGCTGCAGTTATATGGTGTCAATGATGCATTATATCAAGCAATACTTAGTCTTTATTTGAGTTGTAAGTCAGCAGTTAGAATTGAAGTACAGGAAGATGGTTTAATGTTAAATCTGGTGTGAGACAAGGATGTACATTATCCCCTCTATTATTCATTATCTATATGGATCACATTATGAAGGAAAGTGGTATTAAACCTGATATCATAATTGGAGATGTTAATGTCAGCTCTTTGCTTTATGCGGATGATGTTATACTTCTAAATAAATCTGCTACAAGTCTGCAAGATTCTCTGACTAAATTGAATAGCTGTTGTAATAGATATGGTATGAAGGTCAGCAATAAAAAGACAAAGACAATGAAAATAGGCAGAATCATTGAAAATGTCAACTGTGTTGTGAATGGAGAACCTGTGGAACAAGTAAAACATTTCAGCTACTTAGGCACGATTTTTAGTGAAGATGGTAAAGTAAATATAGAAATAGATAACAGAATTAACAAAGCAGGTATGGTAGGAAGTTAATTGAATAAATTTATATGGAATAAGAGAGAAATTAGTCGGAACACTAAATTAGCTGTATACAAGATGATGTGCAAACCGGTTTTAACTTGTGGATCTGAGAGCTGGGGTCAGAAGTAAAACACTTGACCAAAGACTAGAGACCGCAGATACAAGAGTCCTGAAAAAGATTAGTGGCGTGAACAGATCGCATCAATGGCAATATCATATTAAAAACGAGGATATCAGGAAAGAACTTGACATTGTCAGCATCCAGGAATGCGTTAGCAGAGGTAATCGCAGGTGGTATGGTCACTTAAACAGAGTGTTCTCTGCCAGGTTGGCAGGAAAATGACCCAGAGGAAGACCAAGATATATGTGGATTGATACGGTACAAAGTGCCTTGGACGATAGAAATATAAGATCTGATAATGTTGGAGTCTTTACAAGTAACAGACTAATTTGGAGGAAAATTGTAGATAGGAAGTTAGTAATGATATAAAATTTTCATGTAGTACTATCATATCCTGTACACCCCTTGAGGGTATATGGCAGGAATTTGATGATGATAGAACTACTTCCATTGCGTGTTCAAATTTAAAACACTTGGCAAGTAGGTATTCTCTGTGAATAATGCAATGTTCAGGGTAGGAAAGCAGGATATGATTAATCATTCTCAAGGAGCCCTGTGGTTTTACCCCTCATAACTGGAGCACCATCGATTGCAATGCTGACTTATTTTTTTTTTGCACAATACCGAAGTTTTTATAAGTGCAACATCGAAAGCTTCTTTGATGTCGGAGCCACATGTATATTTCAACGCTATCAAGTTCAATAGTTCTTCCTTGACGTCCAAGTCGGGAGATACAAAGCTGACAAATGTAGCTAGTTGTGGTTTGTTCTAAATTTCTGTAGATTTATCCAAAGCCAGACTAAATGCAGTACAGTTTTTCAAGTTATGGTGTAAGTTATTTACAATGTCAACACTGATAATGGAAATTCTCCTTTCAATTGTATGCCTGGAGACTGGCATCTGTTCAATTAGTTTGAGTAGTTTTTTATTATCCGCGTCTAAAACAAATTATTTGTGCAATATTCTTCTTAACAAATTCTCCTTCTGTATATGGACATTTTGCCTGTGCAGTATTAAACGCCTCAGTAGTAAGTAACATCAGCCTCTTTAATAAACATGGACATCAATTTACTCTGATCATTAAGTTGTTCTTTCAAAGTTAAAAGGTTAGTTTGCCTCAGATCAGAGCAAGAAGAAATTCTTTACTAAAATTACTGTCATGTGTGTCATAATGATGCTTGAGATTGCTGGCTTTGAATTGTGCAAGTGTTATTTGGCATACAGGGGTGAATTCTTTCTCAAATTATGCTATGCTTCCACGCAAGCTCATTACTTGAGAAAGTAGTATTTGTTTATTAATAAATGCATGCATTTATAAGCATTCCATTTAGGCTTTTATTTTTGTGGACAGAAGACGTCTTAAGCTTGCGCAGCAATAATTGAGCTTTGCATTGTATCAAAGACTGATGCTTGCTCGTCTAGTCAAAGCTACCTTGGCTTGCTCGGTTATGTGAACTTCTAGGTCCTTGCTAAGCATTGTGATTTCACGTGTGCACATAGCCAATTTCTGCTCCCTTCATGTCATCTTAAGCACAGGCCATATGCAGTGAAAGTAGCTCTAGCTAGTGAGCTTCAGCCAGCCTCTACAAGTGTGCATGTTGCTTTTGAAAATTAAGTTATAACCAACTTTTTTGATGATGTTATTGACCAGTCATAAAGAAGAACCGTAGGGTAGAATTTGTATTCAAGTAGCTAAATTGAATACAAATTTAGAATAATTTTAGTAAAATAAATGTATATGTATAATTAAATGTACATAAATTTCTAAAATATATAGTTTTTAAGTGGTCAGTAATTCATTATTCCGCTAATTGGCTTCAATCATACCTCTCATTCCCTGAATGATAACAAGAGCAAGCGTGAATTTCAAGACCAGCATTTGCCCCTGTTGGCATATAGCACACACACACACACACATATGGTTAACTTTGTCATTTCACAAAAAGAAACTCCTCTCTCTGGCCTAAAACTTCTGTGTTCCTCTTCATTTTTTTTTTTTTTTTTTTTAACATGACATTTCTAAGCACTCGAAAAAGAGTTCAACAATAACAAGCACTGTTAATGGAGACTCATGCAACAACATGAGTTGTTGAACGATACCAATAGATGAATGCCAGAAGTGTAACTAACGTGTTGTGACAAGCAGGCATAGCTTCTGCATCCCCACCACTCATCTCACCATGTGCACACTCACCTACTCCTGTACCATCGCATGGTCAAAGGTTGCGACTCTTCTAAGTCTTACCAGAATTATTTTGACTCCAAAAGGACATGTAGTTGGCCATCCCTGCTATAAAACAACTTTGAAACAATTACTTAAAATCAGCCAAATCGTATAATGATATGCAATAACAGTATTGTAAATGGTTCAAAATGCCATTAGTTATGCCTTCTTAAAAAGAGGAAAGTCATTAATATTCCTTACATCCTGTGCTCTTGTTGACTTATTTTGTACAGCACTATTTACAGTGTACCTGGCCTCCTTTCTCTAATTTTTGCTGACATAACTGTTATAAATTAAAGATTTTTTATTTATTTTAACCAGAAAGCAGTCTAGTAGCAAGTAATGTTCAATTAAAGTTGGAATAAATTTTTCTAAATTTCTATTTTAAATTATTACTAGAACTGTTTTTATGCTTATTTTTGTTTTCGTGTTTGCTTGTTTTTTATTTTATTTTTTTTAGTGGTGGGTAAGGAGGAACATAGCCTCACGAGCTTGGTATAGCATGCATTAGGCTGCAGTATCCAAAATGCAATTGAGCAATGTGTTTCTACTTTGCTTTGGTATACCAGCTTTTTCATTCGTACCTCACACAAAAAAAACTCAAAAGATCTTGGTGGCTAATATAGAAATGTTTTCTATATTTACTGCACCAGGAAAATGCAGAGAGACTCCATTGTGTTGGAAGTATGTCATGCAGCCCAAGATATTTCTAAGAGCAAGAATTCT
Organism: Typopeltis vanoorti; assembly: GCF_054136105.1. Classification (NCBI taxonomy): domain Eukaryota; kingdom Metazoa; phylum Arthropoda; class Arachnida; order Uropygi; family Thelyphonidae; genus Typopeltis; species Typopeltis vanoorti. The sequence goes on from NC_143562.1 coordinate 63,730,500, forward strand.
TAGATAACACTCAGAAATAAATGAACCATAGAACTAACTTAGGATACTCCACTAAACAATCAAGCCATGTGAAAATGATTTCTTAGTATCATGAAGATTTACTGTTTCTTACCAATTGAGCTTCATATCAGATATACTACGTTTTATGTTGATCCAATTATAGAATTCCTATTGGGCATAATACATAGGTTCAGATTGACATATCAGATATACTACGTTTTATGTTGATCCAATTATAGAATTCCTATTGGGCATAATACATAGGTTCAGATTGATAAACATGCTATTTTGTGATATGGATGGAACACTTCCATATGTTCTGCATACTCTTGCATATAGACCACCAAGGAGATATGGAAATCCTTCATGTATATTTATGCTATGTGTTGCTGAAGTGTTTATTCATATAGCCACATCATGTTCAAGATATCTTGCTCAGATGAAATACAGTTGATAGGAAATGTTTTGCTCTTAGAATTTTTGATGGCCAACACTTGGAATTCTTTGATTTGTAAAATATTACTAATATTCAGAAACCCCTTCCACTGCAAAATTCATAAACATACACCAATCCTGGATTACTGAATTCAGCAGACAAACTGCAATAGCTTAATAAACTGAATAAGCAAATTTTGATTTGTTGTAAGGTTGTGACTATATATATATACACTTGTGTATAGACAAAGGATGATGTTTTTTGAGAAATTGTCGTAAATCCTTGATAAAACTCTTTTCTAGGTTAAGCGCCAGCTTATTCTTACTTTTTTGCTGTTCAGAACTTAACCTTTTTTTTTTTTTTTTTTTTTTGTAAAATTCAGTCCCTGTTCCCTGTCCTGTGTTCACATGAAAAATTTTTAATCAAAAGATTCTGCTATAAGCTTACAAAGTTATGCATTTTTCCGAACTCACATGCATGTCTAACTGCCAAGAAAGTTTCCATCAATATAAATACATTTTTGTTGGTGACTGATTAACGAAAGGAAACTGATAACAGAACCAACTACATGTATTACTGAAAATTTATTTATCACTAGGTTAGACTATAATAGATTTAGTTTAATCCTTTATCCCAGTGAGAGCAAACAAAGTTTGCGCCTGAAAATATCTTCAGGACTAATCTCACTGGGATAAAGGATTAAACTAAATCTATTATAGTCTAACCTAGTGATAAATAAATTTTCAACATCTTTCTCTAAATCCAGAGTAATTTTTAAAAAAGGTGATAAACCTTTTGGCAACTCCCATAGGCACAGATGACTTGCTACTGCTTCTGCCTGGTATCTCCAGCTCTGGGCCTGGCTCCCACTGAAGAGACCTCAATAAAGGTCGAAACTAGTCTGGGTAGATGGCCAATCCCTTTAATGCATAACAGTATACATATCCACATAGGAAATGTGTTTTGCATTATGGGAGATACTGGGTTAGAAGTGCCTGGTAGCTTGCTCCACCTTTGCCACGAGTTGCCTTGGTGTTGCACTACTTACTGGATAAGATAGTACAACACTATATTTAGTCCTGAAGATATTTTCAGGCGCAAACTTTGTTTGCTCTCACTGGGATAAAGGATTAAACTAAATCTATTATATTATACATGTATTACTGTTAATTTGAATTAGTGCAAATACATTTTTCTGAATTCCCTTCTCCCTATATATTTTCATGTGAAAAAGTAAGTGGACAAAACTAATTGTACTAAATAATAGTAGTTATGCTAGTCTTCTGTATTTATCAGTTACAGAAATATCCACATATATTTTTATGTGAAAAAGTAAGTGGACAAAACTAATTGTACTAAATAATAGTAGTAGTTATGCTTTTCAGAAATATCCATATATATATCATCATCATCAAATTCCTGACATGTACCCTCAAGGGGTGTGTACAGGATATGACAGTACTGCATGAAAAATTTACATCATTACTAACTTCCTATCTACAATTTTCCTCCAAATCAGTCTGTTACTTGTCAAGACTCTAACATTATCAGATCTTATATTTCTATCGTCTAAGGCACTTTGTACCGTATCAATCCACCTATATCTTGGTCTTCCTCTGAGTCGTTTTCCTGCGAACCTGGCAGAGAACACTTGTTATGCTAATCTTTCCTCACCCATTCTGTTCAAGTGACCATACCACTTGAGATTACGTGTGGATAGGCTTATGTGTTCATCAGACATGTAATAGATTTCACGGTATTGATATGAACACAATATGGTATTGGATGATTGGCGAGTCAAAGTGCATGAAATTACTGAGACTGTAGGCATTTCAAAAGAACATGTAGGATATATTTTGCATGAATTGCAAATGAAAAAGCTTTGCGCAAGATAGGTGCCACAGTTGCTCACAGCGGATCAAAAATGCACTCGCATGAAAATCTCTGAACAGTTCTTGGAGCGTTTTAACAAGAACAAAACCGATTTTGGGCGTCGATTTATTACTATGGATGAGATTTACCGTTACACACTAGAATCCAAACAGCAGTCAAAACAGTGGACAGATGTCGGTTGTTCAGTGGCAAAGAAGACAAAGTTGATTCCATCAACAGGAAAGGTCATGGCATCAGTGTTTTGGGATGCTAAAGGCATTTTGTTTATTATCTTAAAAAGGGTAAAACAATAACCGGGGAATATTCTGATATTTTAATCAGACTAGATGAAAAAATTCGTGAGAAAAGACCCGGTTTGCAGAAGAAAAAAAAATTATCTTTCATCAGGACAATGCACCTGCCCACAAAGGTGTTTTGGCAATGGGAAAATTAAGGGATCTGCACTATGAATTGTTGGAACATCCACCCTATTCCCCAGATTTGGCTCCCTCTGACTTCTATCTCTTCCCAAAATTAAAACTCTTCCTTGCTGGTCAGCATTTTTCTTCGAATCAAGGGTTGATTGCAGCTGTAGAGGGGTATTTTGCAGATCTTACCGAGAACCACTACAAGGAGGAGATAATGGTGCTGGAATAAATGTATTAGTCTTAAGGGAGATTATGTTGAAAAATAAAAATTATTTTGAAATTATAAAGCAGTTTTTTCATTGTTAGGCCAAGAACATTTCAGACCACCCTTGTAATTTATATATATATATGAACATGATAATCATAAAATTCAGTGTGCTTGGGTGATATAACATACTCTTGAAACGAGCACTGGGTGAATATCTGCATGCTTTTAAGTTACCAAAATGACAAGAATATTTGCATTGGTAAATGTTCTATTTAATACAAAAATGTCTTAAACAATTTTTTTCAAATTTATGCTGTTAGTAATGATTTAAACTTTGAAGTCTTTAACACTTGATCATTAATTAACTTATGTGTGAGGTAAATAAAGTCTGAGGTGTTTTTTCCTCAGACACCCCAGTCTAAAGAACAAACACCATGGCACCCACCTGAATATGATGTAGGACCTTCTTTCACTGTGATGACTGCAGCAATCCTATGTCCCTTGACCCCACCTGATGCTCTAGTTCATTCCACAGATGTTCAGTAAGGCCATTCCAGTGAATATGAATATTTGTCTACACAGTTACAGCAGCAGCCTTATGACGTGGTGTATTGTCTTACTGAAAGAGACAGTGGTCAGTTCTGAAGGAAGTATTGTCCAGAATGGTCTGATACCTCTCAGAGTTCAGTATTCTTGGCACAACAAACACGCCTGAGGCCAAAGCAGGACCATAACATTACTGCCACTTCTGAATTTTATAGTTTGGGTCATGTACTCTGGTAAAAGACATTCACCAGGCATCTGCTACACACGTCCTGCTCAGTAGAGGATGTAGCATGATTCATTGCTCCATAGCTTGCATATTGCAGTCCTGCCATAGAAACCCATGTTCTGAGCCTCAGTTCTGAATGTTTGTGCAGATTAGTGTTCCAGTCGATGCCTGGAAGTTGGTATTCAACGTGTCGGCCAATGAATGGTGGTTTTTACATATTATCCTTCATAGCACCCTACAGTCATGTTCAATAAGTGTGGGTTGTCTGCTGTGGATAGCACTTGCAGCTGACTCCAAATTTACATCCATCTCAATGATTGTTGACCTGGGATGGTCCAATTTTTTAATAATTTGTCAAACAGATATGCCTACAACATGGCATCCTATCACAATGCCTCTGTCAAACTTTGTCATTTCCCTTCTTGCAGCCATTTCACCTGGACACAGTTGCACTGACTTGGGAACATCATATCCCTCCAGTTTGTACCAGCTACAAACACGTGACTTGTTACATTACATGATGCACCTTGCCCATGGGGGAGGGTGTCCATGGACTTCTTTCCGAGCAGTGTACATGTATCTCCACTAAAAAACGATGTTTGAAACTAAATTTTATTGAAGTTGAAATGTGCATGCTGTTGAATTATTTTAATTGGCATTCACTTTTCAAATTTGCAATTTCATCTGTGAAAAGTTGAATTAATATGTTAATACTGACGATACTAAGGAATTGGACAATTTTCTTTCAGTTTTATTTGTCAGGCCTCTGATTTGATTTTTTTTTTTTTTTTTTTACTAAAGTATTCTTAACTGCATCAATTTACTCTGGTCTTTCTCCTGCCATTTCTGCTTAAAACACTGTTAGGCTTTAAGTTATTGCATCATTTGATGTTTGACTGGCCAAATCCATATTGGGCCCTGATCTGAACAATCTGGCAGTAATTTAGAGCAATATGTCTGTATTCTTACGAATAGCGGTGATGAGTATGGCAGATAGTTGCTAGGTTTTACTGTGGTAAATGCATGAACCGAACTTCAGGTTCATGTACCACTAAAACATTAAGAACTGAGCATTTTTAGGTTTTTAATGTGGGATGATGACTAAACGCCTCTAAGTCAGAATCCTGTTTAGCTACTGCAACAATACCATTTGTCTCGTGCATTGAAAGTTATGCCAGCCAGAGTTGCTTTTGTGCTGTCATGGTGTGATTGCCCTGGCGAAGAGGTCACCACAACAGAAGTGTAAGGGTTACTGCACCATTCAGGTGTGTGTTGGCACTAAATCATCTACAGATGATTTTGGTTGTGCTTAGAAGGGCAGCCACCATACTGCAATCTATTGAGACTTGTCCTCTGACCTATCACTCTGCTTATGCATTAGTTGATCTCTGGCAGGGAGAAAGTGAATTTTTTCTTATGGAAACTGATTTTTTTTTTGTACAACAAACTCCAGAACCCACACTGTTTCAGACAAATATATATTGCATTAGGGACCAAGAGATGGCAGCACGTTTGCCTCTCTTCACCAGATGCTATTGAAAACTATTGGTGGCTAGCTATCTCTGATTGGCTGTGGTGATTGATTGCCACTCAACCTCCATGTTAGGGTTAAAACAGCCTTGCTGTTAAACTCATAAATTCACTTCTAAAATAGGTTGCTGAAGCCATTCCATATTTTCCATCCTAATAGTAAAAAATGAACTCGTGTTTGTTCTGTCATTCTTTTTCACTATCTTTTTATTATGCCATCTAGTAGAAGGTATAAGCCAAATGCACCAAATTCCTGCTGTCTGTTTTAAGTATGTCCTGAACTTAATCTATAAACTTTGATTAAATATGCTACCTGCTTCCTAAACTGTGACTAACCATTGTATTCTTATAACTATCATGAGCACAGCACCTGTAGGTGTCTGATGCCATGTTGACTATATTGTCCCAGTGACGTCCATTCATTTCAGCATGACTTAATTCTTGAAGAGCTCCCCCACACCAGTCTTTAATATCGTCAGCTACTCACAGTGAAGGACAACCTCTGACGTTTGTTCCGCTGATTAGGCCAAACACCAATGACTAACTTTCTGTCACTTGACATTCTACAAATATGTCCAAAGTCTTAATTTTCTTTGTATGACTTTTTGAAACAGTCTCTTTTGGTTGTATCCTTCTGTACATTTCTTCATGTCTTATCTTCTGAGTTCATCCAATTCATAAAATTTTATGAAAATGCTTTCTTACAAAAGCCAGTATTCTTCTCTCCGATTCCTTTGTTATTATCCAAGTTTCACAACCATATAACATACGGCTAAATATGCATATCTCAAGAATGCTTAGTTTGGTTTTTAAGCTGATATTTCTACTTTTCCAAATTTTTTCCACAGATTTTAGCACTGTTAAAGCCTTTGCGGTCCTAATTTTAATTTCTTTTTTTACAGTTTAGGTCATGTGTTATACAACTTCCATGATAGGTAAACTGTTCCACATTCTCAAGTTCCTTTCCATCTACAATAATCTTTTTTTTCAATCCCCCTTTCACCAAAAAATATTGTTTTTGTCTTTTCTATATTCATCTTCAATCCATATCTTTTCCCTTCTCTATTTAGATTATGCATCTTTCACTCAAGTTTCATTTCATCTTCAAATAAAACAATGTCATCTGCAAAGCACTGATGGCTGAGTCTTATTCTATCAGTGGAGATTCCTGTGTCCTCATTTCTGATTCTGTCCAATCTCTCCAGGTACGAAATGAAGATACTTGGTGATATTGGATCTCCCTGTTTTGTGCTTCTATTAATGGCGAACCAGGCTCCACATCTTGACAGCCACCTGTGCATTCGTGTTGATTTCTTTCAATAGACAAATTTGCCTGGCATCAATATTGTATGATTCCAGTATAGCCCAGATGATGTTTTGTTCAATGCTGTCAAAGCCTTTTTCTCCACATACTTAGTGGTTTGTCTGAATATAACCTGAAAAAAAAACCTAGGTGAGTAAAGCTGTGAACTAAAATCCAGTATTGGACCAATACATTTAACATTATCAATACTTTCCTCCATGAAACTTCAGCTATACAAGCTGCTGCTTTACTGTTTTTTCCCCCCATCAACCAAATTAACTAAATCCTTGTCTTTGTTAGCTTTATCTAAAGTCCAATTTAGCCTAAATTTACATTGTTCAGTTTTTCATAGTCTTTTTTTCAAATAGGCTTGCATAAATCTTCTTGGAACACTTAGAAAATTTCTATTTCTTACATTCTGTTCATTTGTTATTCTGATTTTTTTTTCCCCTCTTTTAAACTTTATCTTCTGTCTTAATTTTATGAACACTACTTGCATGATTAAGGTGTTAATTGATCCACTCTTTTGACAAATTAATGCAAAATGCTTGCTTCTACGGGGTTGTGTATAGCAACCATGGCCAAGTAGTTAACAATTATTTTCCAGCCAACAGTTTGCTGGTTCAAATCCTTCCTCCCTTGCCACAGGCATGTTTATGATTAAGGTGGTAGATGAATTTCATTGATCAATCTTCCTCACTGGTGGAGGCCTAAGTGTCTTGAAAAAGTTTTATATTTAGAGCAGAATTTCTGGATTGCATGAAATCCTTAGCTCATCCACAGTAGGTTTAACATCTTTGGGCGAGAGAAAAAAAAAAAAGTTAATCTGAAATGCTATCCAGAAGTTATCACATAGCACAACACCAAGATACAAAAGTGCAAATGTCCCATGACTAACTAAACTCTCAGCTTTTATTTCCCCTCCTCAGTCAGTGTCAATACTACACACTTTGGTAATATTTCTAGGTTTATTATCAGTGCAAAACCCCCCAATCTCCCTGAGATTATCACGAAGACCTTTAAATATATATATAGTGAAAGATCAACTGTATGTGTATATCAGTGCAAAACCCCCCAATCTCCCTGAGATTATCACGAAGACCTTTAAATATATATATAGTGAAAGATCAACTGTATGTGTATATTTATAAATAAATCAGACAGGTAGGATACTGAAGTCATAGCATTTGCTCATCCCACAGACAGAGAATCCTGAATATACTTGAATAGAAATAAATTGGTTAACAGGATCTACCTCACTTGGAAGAAAAAGTTCAATTTGCACTTTTTTTTTTTTTAAAGGAAAGGGAAGTCATATGCTCCCATGGCACAGAATAGGAATCAAAAATGTCTGGAAATCTTCAGTAAAAATTTTGTAATAAATATATAGTGACGTTCAACTAGGTGAATAATTAACTTAGCACTTGAGAAATGATCAACGATATATATATATAACGTGATGCACAGGCTAGACTGATTTCAAGTTGAACAGCTTACGATTTTTTTTTTTTGGCTAATTATTCCCAATGTCACAAGGTCTATCTGGTAGTGAAATGTTAGAATTTAATAAATTGTGGTGGTTTCATTACTCATTCAGAGGAAAAAAGAAGCTACTTAGAAAATTGAATATCATAACTTTTATCTAGTAAATGGAAAATTTTGCACATCTAATTCAGATGTTATGCAAGTATGTAATTTTTGTGCAGTAGATATTTGAAAATAGATTAGAAACATTGAAAACCCATTATTATTATGTCAGTTTGAAGTTTACTAATTGGTGTTTATTTTATTTTATTTTTTTGTTGTTGGCTATTCATATTTTCATTGAAGTTTGAAAAAAAAACACCTGGTTTTGATCCATTTTAATTATATTGATTTTTTTGTCATATAGCACAAAGTAGTTGAACAATTATCAAGCTTAATTCAGTGGAATTGAGAAAATGCCAGATAAACTGTAGTTAGTGTCAGTGGATTTTAAATTTCTTTTCCTGAAAACATTTTTAATTGCAATGGAAAGTAAATGACTCAATTCTGGTAAAATATAGCTTATATATATTTATTGGTGATTGTTGAAAAATATCTTATCAAGCAATGAGGTGCAACCCTGAATTTGAAAAATTCTGAGAGAAAAGCTTTGGAATATTTCAACCCTAACCCCAACTAAATGTTGCATGCTAACCTTGCATGCAACAGACAAGATCAAGCATATCATGTCTGTTGCATGCACAACAGACATGACATGCTTGACTTAGTGTTTGCTATCTCAGTATTAAATCAAGCACAACTAACAAACTAGCCTAAAAGAGGGAGACTAGATATTTTCAAGATAGCTAAGAAAGAATGTACAATCTGTAGCACATAATCTTGCAAGTCTTATACCATTATGAGTTTGAGTAAGCTCATCATTCTGCAGCAACTAAATTATCTGCCTACACCTCTACTTGAAGGAAAAAGTGAATTTATGTATGCAGGTGTACAATTCAAGCTCTTAAGAGGAAATGCCAAGCACCACTAAGCAGATGATTACTGTGCTCTGTAATCTGTAATTATTATGTGACACCTCCAGGGAATCCAAAGACTCATTGAGGGAGGATACCTACTCTACAACTCTGTCTCCAACGCCATCTACTGACAATCACAAGCAATGCCTATGGAGGGATTCGAACCTGCAACCTTTTGGCTGAAGAGCGGATACATTAACCACTCGGCCAGCCAACCAGGCTGGACTTGAAGTGCTCAAACAATGCTTACATGTAAAGCAAAGTACCAGTTTTCTGTTTTTTCTTCTTCCAAAATTATTTTACCATGTAACATGAGAGATTTTTGTGTGTTATTCTACAAAAGTAGCTAGCCCTGCCAAAGCCTACAATTTGTTGAATATCAGAGAAACATTGAGATTCTCCTCAGAAATGAAAAGATCAGATGTCATGTAACTCACTGTGCCTTTTCAAGCCAATTTAGGCCTCTTAATAATAATAAATCATCCTGCTTATCTCATATTGGGTGACAAAAATCATTTTATTCCCAAATGGGATGATTTTCTATGCTTCATTTGTTTATAATCTTTGAATCTTAATTACAATGAATCAATGAAAACAATTCTTATTATGGATATGTTTGTCCACAGTTATACTTGAAATTCTCATCCCTTAAGTGTTGGTTCTTCCAAGAAATGTGCCAAGGTAAGAATCAAACACATCACAACTAACTTTTATCAACATCTAAAGTTTTCTTTTCTATCTATTCTGTAGCAGCTTGCAATAATTGTAAATGCTATCATGCTTTCTAGTCCCTGGTTAAAGCTATGATCACTATGATTGGTTGATCACTGATTTTCAGTTTACTAATAAGTCAATTTGAATATTGTGCTGTTGACCATCAGGAAAAAGTCGGTCGTTCTAATGTCCTTTCACTAACTCTTTTTTTTTCTACCTCCTTTGCATGTGGATGATTCAGAGAAGGATAACCTGCATTTTCACTTTTCTTTGAAGTCCTACAATGATGATTCCAAACACAGATCAATCACCATCTCTGTTAATTTTTGTGAGGAAAGAGATTAAAAGTTGTCCGAATTGGACATTAAATTCTCTGTATTTCTCCAGCTTTGCTGATGGATTGTGTTTCTGAGCTCTGCAGCTTGGAAATTAGTACATATTTCAACATATACAACAAAATATATTATTATTATGTAACACCTCCAGGGTGTCCAAAGACTCATTGAGGGAGGGCACCTACTCTACAGCTCTCTCTCCACCAATCGCAACTATCTTCATCATCTACACCAACGCCATCTACTGCCGACCACCATTCTCACAACCATCCATTCCCATGGCGGGATTTGAAACCGCAGCCTTTTGGCTGGAGAACGGATACGCTAACCACTCAGCCAACCAGGCTCGCTCAGACTTAAGCTCTTTTAAAGTGGAGAAATCAATTAACTATTAATTACTACATAAGTTAGAAAACTTAATAATTACCAGTATGGATTCCATTACTATTGATCTGTAAGATTTTGTTTACCCAATTTTGGACAAATACCATGGAAATGTTTGGAAACAAGTGATTGTTCTTGATATCTAAAGTTCAGTTGACAGAATTTGATACAAAGTTCCTGTCTTATGGTTTGTCTTCTTGCAACTGGAATGCAGCTTCAGATGGTGGAGAGATTTATTCTCAAACTTTGGAATTACTGCTGTGATACCACAGGATTCTGGTTTCTTTTGTTTATCAACATCTTTCTCTACTTGACTTAAGTAATATTATTAGCAATAATATGTAATCATATCTGTGTAATTATGAAAATTGAAACAAATTAATTTTAAAAAACTTTATTAGAATAGTTATTTGGTTAGTTATACATAGCTCATAACTTCAGTTTCAAATTAATTTCAGAATATTAAAACGAGAGCAAAAGGGATTAATAAACATGATAATATTTAAATGAAAGATTTATTTGGAATATTATCAAAAAGGAGTATAATACATTAATTTATCCACAGCATAATGGAAACAGGAGCAAACACAATAAGGATGAGTCATAAAACAAATCGCAAGTAATTTTATCTGGATACTCTGTGTACATGAAAAAGTAAAATGTCAATAATAGAGTATTTAAGATTTTGACAAGGTTATTAGTATTTAAAAAAGTTGAAAATGCGTGATAAAAAAAGCTATTCTTTGACACTTATTTTTATATATAATTAAATGAATTTGTTTCTTAACAAAATTCATATGTCTATAGAAAGTTTATGTACAGTATTTTACACTGAAAATATATTAAACATTTACCTACTTTCCTTTCTGGAACTAAATTTACTATCAAGTTTAAGTGGGCACTTTATGAGAACTGATCAAAAAGTTTGTATTTTGTTAATATTCTCTCCCCATAATCTTAACACATAAAGTTTCCTTCAATTTTCGATTACCAAGAATCGGATTCAATAAATGGAAACTATTTGAATTCTGTAGATATGATGACAGGCATTATAACTAAAGATAGCCCAGGAATTGGTATGTGCCATATTCTAACTTTTCCTGTTTCTTGTTCACTGACTGCCCAAGAGATTTTCTCATTAACAATTTCTCTCAGTGATATAGATAAGCATTCTAAAAACGTATAGCAACCAACACAGTAAAATCAAATTTCATTAAAAATGGAAATTAGTGGTCTGAAATCTAATGGAAAGTATACTATGGCTAAGCAGTTCAGGATCTGTTGTTTATGACAGTTTGTTTGCTGACTTAAGTAAGGCTGAGTTCTAAACTGTTTGCATTTGAATTGCCTTTTATTTTTTTCAGCCAAATTCATGGTGCACTAATCTTAGATATTTTCTCAACTTCAAATAATTAATTCATAGTGAAATGACACTGGCATGTGGAATATAAATAAAATCAACTAAAAGAATACCTTATAGTTCCCTTATAATAAGATGCTTATTCAGCACACCTTAATTATTTGGCACACCATTTAATATTAGTTGAATGTGTTGGAGCAATCACCTAATGCATATTAATGAAATTCCATACAACAGGCATAAAGTTAAGATAGCATATTACATTTCTCCATTTTCAGTTGACATTTTTTTATTTTTTAAATACATCCGTCTTTAGTTCTATTGATAATATTTCATATATAGGACAAAGGAGTATTCTATCTATGCAAGTCAAAATACAAACTATCTGATCACTGCATAATTATTCCTGGAATAAGTTGCATTCAGGATAGAGCTTATCACCATCATATTACCAATCTCATAACTTTAATGAGCCATTTAAATTATCGGGATTTCACTTTTTGCGTGTTTAAAGAATATTTATAATTTCCCCTTCTAATGAATAAAATTTTTGATAGTTAAGGTGCATTTGCATATTTGGCACATCTATTATAAAATAGTTAATTATACATTGCAGCATTCTGAGCATGACTCTTGATCACTCTCATTTAGAACTTACTTCTCATAAGCAATTACAAGAAATCTTGAAATTTATTTAGTGGTAAGAAATGAATATAACATATCTTATAAAATAAGGATGACAAAAAAATTGGCATAATATAAATTGATTGAAATAAGAAGTAATCTGTTTCTTTCATCTTGTTAATATATAAGATATTTCTAAGTTCATATGGCACTTAAAAAACAAAAATAAATGTAAAAACAAGAGCAGAATGTCATAAAATGAACTTTTAATAATAAAAGTCTTTTCATTTTCTCTAATGGTAATCACTTCCTATTCAACAACAGTCAAATTTTGGGCAATTTTGGAGCAGTAATTACTGGATTACTTTGTTGCAATAAACGGCGTCCTTCAGTTTTGTAATCATAAGAGCAGTGGTGTAATTCTGCATATCTGTGCGATGCACAGAAATTCTTCCCACATCTAAAAGGAAGAAAAAAAAAATCCAGTCAACTACTTTTAATCTAGTCTTTTACGAATAAATTTAAGAATAAATACTTGAAAGCATTGTACTGTGCACATCAGTCAAAAATGGAGTGCACAAAATTTCTACTTTTAGAATTTCTAATTTACAGTCAATTTTTGAACATATTATTATAAAAACGAATTATATTATAAATCATGCTTGTCATTTATTTTATTTAGTAATTTCTCTTATCTCCACTCCAATATTATTTTAACCCATTCAAATTTAATGTATTAAACAGTTACTTTTAGCCTGTGGATAAACTGACACTGATGTCAGCAAATTGCAGAGGCATATTTGTTTGGAGTGTTTGTCTAAACAGTACAGTTATGTGATCTCTTGCAAACGATGATTGCTTTTTGTAGCTACATGGATTTAAGTGAATTAATTTAGTGCTTGCAATTTTACAGGCTGTAGCTAGATGTATGAGAAATATATTAGTGCGCACACTGAATCCGAGACTAGAAACTTGTGCACTAAATGTTTTTCAGGTGCATCTGAATGGCAAAAATTAGAGGGAACATTGCTTGAAAGGTAGCATTTGAGGAGAGATTACAACTTTTCAGTGTCTCCCACAAAAATAACAGGCTTTCAACGAGTCTCTCAAAATGATTTACTCTTCTCTCCCTGAATGTAATGAAACCCTTGCAGACACCTGTAATGTAATTTGACAACATGGTAGTTTTATATATATATATAAACACTGCTTGGATGGAAAGAAGTTAACTGGTCAAGGTGTATCATGCCATGTAATGAGCCATGTTTGAAGCTGGTATAAATTGGAGGAATGTGATGCTCCCAAGTCGTTGCAACTGTGTCTGGGTGAAATGGCTGTGAGAAGGGTACTGATGGAGTTTGAAAGATGCGTGATGGGATGCCATGTTGCAGGCCTATCCGTTCGGCAAATTGGGCCATCCCAGGTCAACAATCAGTGATTACCATACTGAGATGGAAATGCAAGGTGTCAACTGAATGTGACCATAGAGTACTATGAAGGGTAATATGTAAAAACTGCCATTCATTGGCCAATGTGTTGAATGCAGAGTTCTAGGCATCAACTGGAACACAAATCTGCACAAAACATTCAGAACAAGCTCACAACATGGGTTTTCATGGTAGGATTGCAATATGCAAGACCTACATTACCCAAACCAACATACAGTGTCATCTTCAGTGGTGCAAAGAGCATGTATAGTGGGACAAGCAAGATTGGAAAGCTGTGTTATGGAGCTACACCCTCTACTGCACAGATAGATGGCTCTGGCAGATGCCTATATGGTCTTGTTTTTCCTGGTTTGGCCTCAGATCCCTGTTTGTGGTGCCACAAACACTGAACTCCAAGAAGTATGCAAGCATTCTGGACAATGCAATGCTTCCTACTTTGTATTTCTACAGAACTGATCATTGTCTCTTTCAGCAAGACAATGCCCTGTGTCATAAGGCCTGTAACTATGGTTTGTGGACATGAGCTTCACCACACTTGACTGACCTCAACAGAGCCCTGATCTCAATTCTAATGAATCTATGAGATGAAATGGGGGCATCAGGTGAGGTCATGGGATGCCCATACCACAACAGTCCAGGACCTACGAGGCATACTTTCCACAAGGGCACAATAGCGATCAATGGGAATTTTGGACCATTCTTCCTGTAGGCATATAATGAAGAATGGTCCAAAATTCCCATTGATCGCTATTGTACCCTTGTGGAAAGTATGCCCCGTAGGATTGCTACAGTCATTGCAGTGAAAGGAGGTCCTACATCTTATTAAGGTGGGCATCACGGCTGTTTTCCTCACACTATGGTGCCCATGACATCTTTCAAAGCAGTGTATGTATGTATGTATGTATGTATGTATATATGTGTGTGTGTGTGTGTATTTATATAGTGATCTGTAATATTAACTCGGAATTGGGATATGTTCATATTTATATATACTGACTAGATCCGAGAAAAACAATTAAATTTATTCAAAACGCAACATGTTTCATCGGATTGTCTGACTTCTTCAGGTGTGGGAACATAGAAAGCAAATAAAAAACCTTATATTACTATAAAAACGACTATTATAAAATTCAGTTAGCTTTGAACTGTAGCTACAGTTTGTGTTGAAGTTCTATTGTTGGGCATCTGCGTGCATCTGACTTCACGAGTGTGCCACTATTGGATAGCAGAGCTGAAAGAGTCTAGTAGATTATAACTAAGGTTATTATTTATATGATGAGGGTCCATAACAATTTCCTTAGATTTGACTATGCGGCGTTCTACTTCGTCATGGCATATATGAAAGTTTGAAGTTGTTGTCCAGTTTAGCTCATGTTGACAGCCTTCATCATTTGTGTTTACTGAAAACAGTACATGACTTGACAGGACACTTGCCCTAGTTCTTTTGTAGGCAATGTCTCTCTGGTGTTCTTCCAGATGTAGGAGGATGGATTTTTCAGTTTCGCCATAGTACTGTTTCCTGCAGTCACATGATTTTGTACACTCCTGGAAATTGTAGATGGTTGTGAGCTTGTTTGTATTTGTTTAAAATCGATCTTAGTTTAGGAAGAGTAGAGAAGCAGGTTTTTATGTTGAACTGGACATAAGACTTACTAAGACATCTGATTCTATAAAAATCTCAATCTTTAGAAAATCTACACACACAGATAGATACCTATATGCGTCCTCCTCACATCACTATCCTGCACAGAAAGTGGGTATCATCTCAACTCTAGCACATCGTGCCAGATCTGCACTGTCAGATGATGAAGAGCTAAAAAACGAACTACAACATCTACAAAGAACCTTCACAAGTAATGGCTACTCGTCGAATTATTAATAAGCATCTAATAGGGGGCGTTACAAAATTTATGTCTTGCAAAGTGGGCGGTGGCCCGAAAAAGTTTGAGAACCTATGGTCTAGATGACGAGTAGTAGCAGTTTCACTGTAGTTGGTGGATTAAGTAGCAAAGACAAAGAGCTGTAGAGTAGGTGTGCTTCCGCGATGAGTCTTTAACACTCCTTGGAGGTGTCACAAAATAAATAATAATATTGAATACTGTCTGTGAAAACTTTCAAACCAGTAGAAAATTAGAGTAGTTATTTACAGGTACATGTGCCCTCACGTCCTAAATGGTAAATGTGCGCTACATGTAAAAAAAAAAGTCAGTAGCGTAAGGGTGCCCCTGTAATGCGACACCCCGGGTGAACGCCCGGCTTGTCTAGTGCTTCTGCCAGCTCTATACTACACATAGCAAAAAGCAACTTGCAGTTTTTGCTAAATGTTATTAAAAGTTGCAGTATTTATTACAATATATTTAGTGCATATTCACATTTAATAAGCACTAATATTAAAATGTGTTTTTATTTTATTTATTTTTTCACTCACTTCAGTGCCCCTTGAAGAAGGTGCCCAGACACAGTAAGTAGGCGATGCATCGCCTACTTACCGTGTTAAGCCAGCTCTGTTAATAAGGCAGTAGATCTAAAACCATATTTTGAAGGAATGCTCCAGGGAATTAATGGCATGCCTGTTTAACATTAGTCTTTGCAACAGGGCAAGTCCCAAAGAAGTGAAAAGTGGGAAAAATCCACCCCCCCTCACAAAGAAGTGGGGAATGAGGCTATTATAGGTGATTCTGTGTTTTTGGGACTGTGGTTAAGGTATTGGAGGGATTGGCTAGGATTCAGAACTAGGTTGATAATAGCAGTATTCTCTTTGATGGTAAAAAAAGCATTAGCAATCAGCTTATGTATTACAACAGGATTGTTGTAATACAACACTGGACTGGATTTTTCAAAGACCTCTGATAACATGCACATATGCTGTGACCTTATAAAGCCACACAGGGGGACTCTGTGTGAGCAGAGCTGACCCCTAAATTTTACATTTACACTTCTTTCACTAAGGACTATAATAAATCCTTTATGGGTTACCTGATGATTGTCTATTAATAGCAATTTTCAGGTAGGTTCCTAGTTTTAATTATACTCGTAACATATTTACACCTATATCAATAAGGACCAAAACAGTGCATTTTACTTAAAACCACTAATAGTAAACTATTTCCTGTCCCTCTTTATTGAATCAAACATAATGTTCTTTCCCCTTTTCATATTTAATTATGGATAGTTTAGGGTGATTATTATAATTATTATTCAGGACCTCCAAAGAATGACAAGGCTCATCTTAGACAAAGTCTATCAAACCACTCCTGAAACTCATTCACTGTCTGTACTCTCCACACCCTCTCAGGACATGGCTTGACAGAGCAGTTGCTCTGGTTCTTTTATAAGCAATGTCTCGCTGGTGCTCTTCGAGACGTAGTAAGATAGATTTCTCTGTCTGCCCATAGTAAGGCTTTCCGCATTCACAAGTGACCTTGTATACACCTGGGAATTGTAGAAGGTTGTGAGGTTGTTTATAGTTTTTGAAGCGTGATCTTATTTTTGGCATAGTCAAGAAGCACGTTTTTATGTTAAACTTCTTTAGAATTCTACTCAGCTTTTTGGATGGTGTGCTGATATATGGCAAGACGATATGACCTTTGGAGTCATCCTGTGTCTCTACGTTGCTACGTTGACAGTGGGATAATTGGTTGTTAATATTTTTTAGAGAGTAGCCATTGTTTTTATAGGTCCATTTAAGATGTTGTAGTTCCTTTTTCAGTTCTTCTTCATCTGACAGTACAGATCTTGCACGATTCGCTAGAGTTGATATAATACCCAACTTTTGCGCTGGATGGTGATGGGATGACGCATGCAAATATCTGTCTGTATGAGTTGGCTTTCTAAATATAGAGACTTTAATTGATTCAGGCGTCTTGGTGAGTTTAACATCTAGGAAACAGATGGAACTATTTTCTTCAATCTCATGCTCCCATATGAGGAAGGATTCAAATTCAAAATACTCTGACTATTTTGAATTCGAAGGTAAACTATACAAACAAGTCAAAGGATTAGCTATGGGAAGCCCCCTCTCTCCTGTGTTAGCCAACATTTTTTTCGAGGAATTTGAACAAAAAGCAATCTCCTCTTTTACTTTAAAACCGAAAATTTGGCTTAGATATGTGGATGATATATTCCTCATATGGGAGCATGGTACTGAGAATCTTCACAAGTTTCTCGACCACTTAAACAACTGCCATCAAGATATAAAATTGACTATGGAGATTGAAGAAAATAGTTCCATCTGTTTCCTAGATGTTAAACTCACCAAGATGCCTGAATCAATTAAAGTCTCTATATTTAGAAAGCCAACTCATACAGACAGATATTTGCATGCATCATCCCATCACCATCCAGCGCAAAAGTTGGGTATTATATCAACTCTAGCGAATCGTGCAAGATCTGTACTGTCAGATGAAGAAGAACTGAAAAAGGAACTACAACATCTTAAATGGACCTTTAAAAACAATGGCTACTCTCTAAAAAATATTAACAACCAATTATCCCACCGTCAACGTAGCAACGTAGCAGGACGACTCCAAAGGTCATATCGTCTTGCCATATATCAGCACACTATCCAAAAAGCTGAGTAGAATTCTAAAGAAGTTTAACATAAAAACGTGCTTCTCGACTATGCCAAAAATAAGATCACGCTTCAAGAACTATAAACAACCTCACAACCTTCTACAATTCCCAGGTGTATACAAGGTCACTTGTGAATGCGGAAAGCCTTACTATGGGCAGACAGAGAAATCTATCTTACTACGTCTCGAAGAGCACCAGCGAGACAATGCTTATAAAAGAACCAGAGCAACTGCTCTGTCAAGCCATGTCCTGTTTTCAATAAACACGAACAACGAAAGCCACCAACATGAAATAAACTGGACATCAACTTCAAACCTACACATCTGCCATGATGAAGTAGTGCGCCGCATTGTCGAGTCAAAAGAAATCACCTTGGACCCTTTTCACATGAATAACAATCTTAGCTATAATTTGCCTGACTCTTTCAACTCTACTATTAGATACTGGAGATCGCGTGATTCCACACACGCACAGGTGTACAACAATAGAACTTTAACTCGGACTGTAGTTCAAGCTCATAATAACTGTAATTTACAGTCGAATATTATGGCTTTATAATTGTATAGCTTTAGAGTGTGTCAATGTTAGTTTCGTGTCTTTTAATATCTTTCTATGTTCTTATCGCCTGATGAAGTCGTTCTTGATGAAACATTGCATTTTTTCAAATAAATGTCATTGTATTATAATTCTCGGTTTTTAAGTCAGTTAATTTAGAAAAATGAATATATATATATATATATATATGTGTGTGTGGTTGGAATTTTGAACAGAATGAGGAATAAAAGACTCCATTTCAACATGGATTATTTCTGTAACAGGATCACAACAAGTATTTGAATCTGAAGAATAAAAACAGTAGCCTGAACATGGAAAGGAGTAAAAGTCTCTTAAGTCTTCCCACTTGGTACTGTTGTAGTGCCAATGTACAGAAGACTGTGAATGGCTGAGGGATAGGCATTCCATCAAAGATGAAACTTGGATAAGATTGTGATCTGAATTACTAAGAGTAGTCACCCAAACAGCAGACTTGGAAGGAGGACTGGTTAAGAAGAGATCCAGAATGTTGGATGGATGAAAAGGTTCATCAGGAATTCTGTTAAGAAGATGAATTATCTGTTTTAGATCATTTCTTAGCAAAAATCTCTGCCTCTCTTCCAATTTGGTCAGTGAAATTGGAGAAAGGAAGACAGTTGCAGGTGTGGAAATTAAAGTCACCAAGAAAGATGACTTTACTGTTTGTGAATATGGATTGAATGAAACTGGGGGAACAGTAAAGATAGCAGATGAATGATACAAATATAACAAAGAACTCCTAAGCCAGAGAATGCCAGGAAGGTGAGATTTTGGATTAGGCATCCTTTGGCAAGGCTTAGCAGATTGCACAAGTGCCCAAGCACCTCCCTTGTGGCAAAAGGAATCTTATAGGGTGTAATTTAGTTAAGATGAATCTCAAATTTACACTACATCGACTGATGTAGTGTAAATTTGGGATTCCTTTAGGTTGTCTCAATGATGATGCATGTCATTTAAGCTATTACTGATGTCACAAATGTTGATTAAGTAGATATGAAAGTTTTTTTTTTTTTTTTTGAATTTTTGAGGGAGGTTTATTTTTTAGTTTAACCACAGTGACACTATAACTCTTTAGGTTTACTCTCATTTAATATCTCAAAGGTGAAGAGAAAAAGAGAATGGGAACGTGCAATGGGAGAAAAGACTCTTGGACATGTTGCATATACAAAAACGCATCCAGTATCCAAATCAGTGCTTTTTTTTATGTTGGTTCCAGCCATGAAAAGTTTATTTCTAGTTGTTTAATAGAAACATGCACATTAGACATACATTTTTTGAATAACAGCTTCACACATGTAAGAGAAAACTAAATATAATTTATTACTTCTATATATCTCACTCACTATATCACACAATATATCATGAGCTTCTTTCAGGGAGAACACAGAAAAACTGGCAACAACATTTAAATTCTGAATACAAGAATGAGTCATACGGCATGCATATAATATCATGTCTTGGTTACAGCTGTCCAGTAAGAGGAAACACTATTAGAGTTCAGAGATGTGGGAATCGATGTATAATTAATTAATTTAAAAATAATAAATAAATAAAATATAAAAAATTATAACAATTAACAGCAATGACTTCCAAAAATTTAGAATAGGATGAAGATTAGGATGGTGTGTATGGCTTTACACATTTCAAAAAATAGATGATCAAAGTTGAACCTACTGTAGTGTAGCATCTTGGTATGGTTTCAATTAACTTTGTGTATATTATCAATAACATGAGAAGCAAGGCCTGAACCTTTAGAATATAATCTTGATGTTCTTCAATTCTAATAGTAGCAGAACGAGATTGCACAGATTTTGTATAAAGCTAAACCTCCTCCTCTGAATATTTCTTTGCCTGAATTACAACCTCTCCATTCTTTATGCCAAAATAATAACACTGTAATAGCGAATTCTGACAAAGGAAATGCAACTGTACTCATAGATACCACTGACTACAATCACAAACAATGTTTTATTGCTTGACAGATCCACTTATGGTATAAATGACAGAGATCCTATGCAAAGCTAGTTAAACAAATTAAATAAATTGTTACATCAAATATACAGCAATCCCTCGATTAATGTGCCTCTGATTAGTGCATCATTTTTTTTTCCTATACCAAATTCGATTAGTGTTCCTATACATTTTTTATGACAAACTATTTTAAAAAATCACTCACCAGGATGAAATAATTTAATTACAATTTAAAACATTTTACAGAGTTATTTTAAATGTCATACTACACTATTTCCATGTACACAGTGTTCCAAATTTACCGCCAAAATTTATGTCATCTGCTAATTACACAGCATTTTGCTGATCATATCTCATGCCTCCTTTGCAAATGTTTTTCTTACGTTTTTATTTTAAAGTATTTTCCCAGTCGTTCATCATGAGTACAAGAATTAATGAGCAAAAAAGTGGAAGTGTGAAAATGATTCGAAAAGTAATCTCATTGGTAGAAAAACTTGAAATAATAAAGAAAATGAAGAAGGTGGTTCTAGAGCAACGATTGGACAAGAACACAAAAATGGGTGAATCAACTATGCGAGCAATTTTAAGCAAAGCTGCTGAATACAAAGAGAAAGGTAAGGCTGCTTCAAGTTCATCATGCATGCACTCGAAATCAAAGTGATTAATATAATGATTGAATTAGAGAGACTTCTTTCTACATGGATCGAAGATTGTAACCAAAAACAGATCCCACTAAACACTGACCTTATTAAATTAAAAGCATTAAGTCTCTTTGCAACCTTAATAGAAAGAGCTATCAATGTTGGAAAAGAAGAATTCTACGCTAATGCTGAGTGGTTTGAGCATTTCAAAAAGACAAATAGGTTACATAATGTTCTGATCACAGGCTAAGCTGCAAATGCAGATAAGGAGGTGGCCGCAAATTATCCAGAGATTTTGAAGAAAATTGTAGAAGAAGTGGGGGGTTATAAAGCCACAAAGTTGAATGAAATTACTGTTAGCAGCAATATGCGAGCCATTTGGAAGCATATTCTTCCACATTGTGCAAATGATTTTAGAGGCTTTTCAAATGAATCTAAGTTAATTAAATCTCATTCTGAGAAATTGAGTGATTCTGACCTGTTAATTTAGATGCACAGTGGGAAGATCCTGAAGAATAGAGGCCATCCCTGGAAGTTAACGAAAGGAAACTGTGAGCAAGAGGATGTGGAGTGGTTTTTTTGCATGGAGGGTGGTTGAACCATGGAATGCATTGCCTGATGGAGTGGTGAAAGCGAGAACAAGAATGAGTTTAAGGAGTGGTATGATAGACTTTGTGTTTCTTAGGGGGGGGGGGACCTCCCCTCAATGAGTCTTGATAGACTTTGTGTTTCTTAGGAAGGACCTCCCATGATGAGTCTTTTGACTACATGGAGGCCTGAATACTAATAATAATAATAAAATTTAATCACTGACAAGCCCAAAGAGATTTCACAGAAACAATTTCAAAATATTTTTCGTACAATCGAAGTTTTTAAGCAGCAATGCTTAAATGCTGACCCTGATGAAGAGAGAAGCAGTAAAATTTGCAGAAGAGTAGAAAAGGCAATAGGCCAAGTTGTATGAAAAAAAAGAAACAGAATGCCCACCAAACTACGTTAGCTCAATTCTTTGTTAAGAAGTAGAATAATAAATTTATATTCTGAATATGTTTTATTGTCTTTCAGCTTCATGGTTTTCCTTTAACTAGGTCCTGAAATATACCCTAATTGTTTTATAAAAAAAAAAAAATTAAAGGTCAAAAAAGAAATTTGAGGAACGAATTATACTTTTTCTCATAGATTATTATATTCGATAGTGTGTTTTCGATTAATATGCCTGTTTTAAAGAACGCATCAGGCACATTAATTGAGGGACTGCTGTATTCCTTAGATACTAATACTACCGAAAAGTTGCAGATTCATCACACTCATCCTCCATATATTTACGGCCTTCCTAAGGTACACAAATCTGGCTATTCATTACATCCAATAGTTATTACATAGAATCTCCTACTTATTATTTGGCAAAATAATAAGTAGGGGATAAGTAGTGCATTGGATTGGAGATAGCTAATCTCCAATCCAATGAAGTTGTCCATATACCAATCCTATCTGTTCCAGTTTGACTATCAACTTATAATGTGGTAATCTATCAAAAGGCTTTGCAAAATCTAAGTTTACTAATATGTACCCATCTCAGTCGTCCAATGCAGCTGTCACCTTATAAGGTGACAGCTGCATTGGAACTCCACTGTAATAAGTAGAGTACTAAAATATCACCTTCCTTTAGGAAATCCGTGTTACTGATCAAAGATAATGCAACTGTTGTTAACCCAATTCTGGATCCCAGTTCTCACTAGCCTCTCTTTAACCACAATACATGACACACAGATTGGCCTACAATTTGATGATTGAATTCTCTCGCCTCCCTTATGAAGCAGTACAATCTTGCCTTCCTTCCACTCCTTTGGAACTTGACCCAATGTAAGACTCGTATTAAACAAATATGGCAAGGCAGATGTCAACTCTCTTGCAAAATTCCTTCAAAATACATGGTGATATATCATCGAGTCCCACAGATTTATTAACATCAAATTTGCTCAATTCCACATATACCCCTTGTTCACTCACAGTTAGCAGCTCCTCCTCATCATCCACTGTTCTCAAACTCTCCATTCACATGGATGAAAGACCTTTATGAACTGCTCATTAAATATCTCAATTATATCCTCCACAGCAGTTGTCCATATACCATTTTCTCCAATCAATGTCATTCTACCATAAGGATTTTTTTTTGGGGGGGGGGGCTTCATTAGCTAACTGCTGCTCATACTGCACATCTTCTATCTTTACCAAATGAGTCACTTTCCTTGCCTGTTCTTTGTACTCCTCATAGAATTTATTATTAGCATTCATCTTATGTTGCCTCCATAATGTCTTCTTTCTCTGTATTGCATGCTTAATTTCTTCATTCATCCATTTCACACCTACCTTATTTAACCTTCTAATCCCTGGAATACATTTAGACATTGCTTGTACTTGATAGTTCTTGAATATTAACTAAGCACAATCGAATTGCTTTCCACCCAACTCCTCATTCCATGCTATAGCTGCAAGCTGTCTCCTGAGCTTCTCATAATCATCAGTCTTTTAGTTCCACACGTACCCTTTCCTCACAGAAGTCCTCATGTAGCTATCAAACACCCAGGTAATAACTCCATGGTCATCCATTTAACTCCAAGGTGTTAAATCTCCCTCACCAATTGGAGAGAGATTTAACACCTCATTTATAATGGCATCCTCTGATGAGATGATCAAATCGAACATCCTCAATCCTTGCATACCCTCTGTTACATACTGTCTGAGATAGTTGTCCCTCAAAAACTTGAAAAATTAATTTTCTTTATTTCCAGTTGCTATCTTGTCATCCCAATTTATATTTCCATAATTAAAATCATCCATAACAATCACTCCCTTCTCCTATTTGCTTAGTTAATTTGCTTATACATTTCATGGTCACTACCCTCCACATTATTAGGTCTATAGCAGCATTCATTCTATTCACCTCTATCTCATGCCATACTGCTTCAAAACCACTCTCCCTATTTTCTCCCTTGCATCTCTACCTTGTCTGGACATAACTTTTTTTATCATCAATAGCACTTCGCCTCCCTTTTTACCCTTTCTATCTTCATGAAAAAACATCATACCTTCCATCTCTATTTTTGACAGGATGTTATCCTCATCTAACCATGTCTCACTTATTGGAAGTTTATTTTGCACTTAGTTAGACTATAATAAATTTAATTTATTCCTTTATCCAAGTGTAAATCTGAAATTGCATCTGAAAATATCTTTAGGACTGAGGTACTTATTCCAACAATTTTTGAATGAACAAACTCAATCAATGCAACCATTTCATTTCCCTTGTTTCTGATACTTCTAGCATTCATATACAGTACAAACATAGTTCCTGGAACTATAACAAGCTTCACTGATATCACTTCTTAGATGCAACTTCTCTGTACTTTCCTTCAGTCATTTCTTTTTCTCCTTACTCATTCTGAAACCTTCTTCCAATCCAACAAATATTCTCCCTACATCCTGGACCATCCTATTCCCTTGTTGTCTACACACACACATTCACTTTCTCTTTGCACATCAACCTTTCATATGCTGTGTTCCCCAGTCCATGCCAAGCCTACCTGTTTGTCTTGCACACTTGTTTCTAATTCTCTACACTTGTGCTACTCACTTCTCCATTCATAAGTACCACCACCACCAATTCATATTTATACATATAAGCATACTTAAAAAGAAAATAAAGAGAAATATATGAACAAGATAGTTTGCACTGCTTTTGCTTCTTTTTCTGTATGCACATCTTGTGGTATTAGCTCATAGCTTTTTTAACATTCCAGTGGACTTACTGTGATCAAGGTTAGAATCAATATCCATAAATTGTTGTTTTAAAGTTTTTACAGATCAAGGCAATAATTCAAATTCTTTTAAAATTATGTTTTTCATTGGTACATTTTCTTCTGCATAACATATGTTGTTTAACAATATTAACGAGATAATTTTTACTGAATTCTTCTGAATGTGAGTTTCATAATTCCTGAACTTTACAGTGCTCGAATTGCCTGTTCAAAAGCTCTTTTCATAAGCCTTAAAAGTTGCAACTGTTCCTTGATCCACAGGCTATAAAACTGACAGTAAATATATCACCTAAACATTTTCATTTAAATAATCTAGTGAAACAGGAGGGCTGGGAGAATTATCTAAAAGCAACAGAGCTTTAAAAATAAGATTATTTTCTTTACGATACCTTTCAACTGATGGATAGAAACAATTATTCAACCAGTCTTCAAAGAGATTCATGGTCATCCATGCTTTTTTTTTAAATTAGCACACCAAGACTGTAATTACTGGCTGTAGCCTCTAAGCATCTTAGGACTTCACATATAGTACACAAGCATGGGCTTCAATTTGAAATCTCCTTCAGCATTACCTTCCATTAAAACTTTTTCAATCTTTTGATGATTTAAGACCAGGTTGTGATTTTTCATTCTTTGCAAGAAAAGTTACACATTTTGTTTATAAAATTATTACTTTTAAACTGTCTCAATGATAGAAAATATCAAATACAATTCTGATTTCAAGTTATATAATCTTTATTTGCTTTACATAAATCATTAGGTTTCTTCACCCACTGACTGAACATTATAAACAGGTGTTACCAGATATTTTCTGAAAGTGAAAATATGAAAAAGTATGTTATGACAATGTACTAGTGCTACAATAAAACTGTTTTACTTGCAAATATGCACTATACTATCTGTGGGAGGAGAGGAGAGGTGCTTTTCATGTTATTTCATGTGCTATGCAGTGTTATTTTCATTCCATTTGTTAACTGTTGCTAAATATGGACATAGACTAATTGTTTCTGTAGTGGATTTAGTGATATGGTAAAGATATACTTCAAGATCAAGGACAGTCCCAGAGGTTTCATTTGAACGAGCATGAAGGGAATGTATTAAGTGAATTTTTAATCAGTGTTAAATAAACTGTGGTATCAATTTACTAACTGATCAAAAAGCATGTTATTTGAAACATGTAAAGTGAGGGATTCCTGTAGGTTTGTTTGTTGTAGTGGGAGGAATGAGCATTAATATATTATGACTGCTATGATTGTCTCTTATTTACTATTAAATATTACAGTATATTATTTGAGAACTCCCTATTGTTTTATGACAACATGGTAGTGTAAAACTAGACACAAATTTAGTTTTGCATATTACAAAAATAAATTCACTTCATGATGTCCCATTTTATGTTTTTCTTTTTATTTCAACTAGTACAAGCTGTAAAAAAATAACCAGTTTTATCTTTTAACAATTTTTCGGCTGTTCTGTTGTGGGACTTCTGGATCATTTACTGGCATTTTGATTCTTCAGCATTATGTAATGGCAAGCTTGGAGGTAGGTACAACACTTGTTTATTATTATCATTATATGGGTATTTCCATGGAGTCAAAAAACTCATCACAGGAGACTCATACTAACTATCATACCTCTCCTTAAACTTATTCACCACTGAGGCCACAACTACTTCTGGCAATCCATTACACTCATTCACTACTCTCCAAGCAAAGAACCTAGTCTGTGCATCCTTACTAACCACTCTTACATAACTTCCAGGAGTGACTCCTTGTTCTCCCCCTACCCCTGATGTATTGAAAAATCTCTTTTGTGTCAATCTTATAGACTCCCTTTAGTAACTTATATGTTTCTATCATGTCTCCTTTCATCTGCCTGTCAGCAAAACTGTGCAATCCACATGCCTTCAATCTATCCTCCTAGAGAGCATTCTACAGACCTATCACCTTCTTGGTCACACTTCTCCAAATCCACTTCACCACCTCCTGGAGATCAGGAGGTGGTGAAGTGGATAGCTTGCTCCACCTTTGCAACGAGTTGCCCGGTGTTGTACCAACTTACCCCAGTCCTGAAGATACTTTCAGGCACAAACTTTGTTTGCTCACATTTGGATAAAGAATTAAACTAAATTTTTTATGGATAACTCCAGGAGACCAAATCTGTGCATAGTAGTCATGCTTTATACCTGGAAATAGCTGGAATTAGTTTGTGAATGACTTTCTAGTCTTGAAAGACTGTCTGTCTGAAAATTAATGGCATTAATAAAACATGGTTAACAAAAAATGTGACAGGAATAGAAGTTAAAGTAGAATATGAATGCATATTTCGTAATCAAGAAAAAGCGGTGGAGTATTACTTGTGATAGCTTATGATACTTTTGTCCTCTCAGTTTAGAAAACCATACAGGAAATGTCACTTATGTCCTTGACAGTAGGTGTAAGGTAGAGATGTAGATAAGGGACAAGATATTTAGTGGTATGTTGTTATAGGATGGGGAATATAAAGTGTGACAAACAGCAATGTTTATGCAAATTAGCTTAATGAGTAAAGTGGATAATCATTATGGGAGATTTCAGCTATGATAATATCCATTTCATAAATGAAATGCATTTAATAATAAAGAATCTCAGCTTTTGGAATTTTTGAGAGAGAGAGAGAAATAAAGAGAAAACTGATGTTAGGTAGCATATAGTAGAGGGAACATGAATATCAAGAGATTTAGTTGTAGTGCTAGAGGATTCGATTGTAAGTGAGATGTTAATCTTGCCCCGGTTGGTGACAGTGATCATATCTTCGAGTTGGGAATGAGTAGCATGCAGAAGTCTCAATGAGAAGGAATTTATGTATAATTATAATGCACTTAGACACCAGCTGAGGCAATACCATGGATGGAAAAATTTAAAGGAAGGGATATGAATTTGTGCATGGGAGCTAAAAACTAGTTTAACAGCAATGGCAATTACATACCTGAAATGAGAAAGAAAAAGACCGAAGGTGAAATGGATAATCCTGGAAACAA
The DNA here is from genome assembly GCF_054136105.1 of Typopeltis vanoorti. NCBI lineage: Eukaryota > Metazoa > Arthropoda > Arachnida > Uropygi > Thelyphonidae > Typopeltis > Typopeltis vanoorti. The sequence continues at coordinate 63,759,009 of NC_143562.1, forward strand.
ATGTTCACATCAACTGGCTTTTCTCCTCCAATTGCACAGACCAAGCAGTGATGCTGAGACATCTGCAGTCACCAATGATCATACACAAATTGTTCACATGTCTACCAGAATATTTGATAATACCAAGCATACTAGGTCTCTTCCTCACTAGTGACTCTGCCAAGCACTGTGGGTTGCAAACTTTTAGTGGGTCATAAAACCAGTTTAGAAGGTCACAACTAGCATCTGTTTTTTTAGTGAAACATAATAGAAATTATCAGAATGTATCTCAGAGATTTTGTAGCCTTAACATGTATATGCTGGGCAGTATGACATCTCAATTTTTGGTTTAAGCTGGAACTAACTTGACAGTATATTATGTCCTATTTATGTTGAGTGGGCACATTTTTACAAAGTTTTAAATATATATGGCATGCTAGTCTAAATGTTTTCTATTAAATTTTAATTGTAAAATTAGTATTGGTGAACTTAATATATAGTGTCTGTGGGAAGGAAGTTGTTTATCGTTATGTAGGTTCAGGTTATTTTCATTCATTGTCACTATATATAGCACATAAACTAATTGTGTTCATACTGTATGTAGTAATACAACAGAGCTACTTATTTTTCTTATATATGCCATATGATATCTGTTGGAGAGGGGATTTTTATCACTATACAGGAAGAACATTTCGAAATATTCCGGTTTCCCGAAAGAATAGGGTGGTGTAATGAGCAAAAATGTGTTTATTCCTGTGAATAAAAATTAATTCTATGTTTTATGGCAAGAACACCTGTGACCTTAATTAAAATATTTCTTGATTTCTGTTTTTGCTGTTTATTTTGAATTTCTTTTTTTTTTTAACATGTTCATGCCAGGCAGTATCACATCCCAAGTTATGTTTCAAGCAGGACTAACCTAAGTATATTATGCCCCTTCCATGTCAAATGGGTGCATTTTTACAAAGTTTTAAGTATATATATGGTATGCTAGTTCTGAATGTTTTTAATTAAATTTTAATTGTAACATTAGTATTGGTAAACTGTCTTAATGATAATGTACAGTGACTGTGGGAAGGAGACTGTTTATCATTATGCAAGGTCAGGTCATTGGTCATTTTCATCTGTTATCTCCTTACACTAATTGTTGCTACATGTAGTACATAGATTAATTGTGTCGATACAGTACATAGTAATACAATAGAGCTCCTTGTTAATAAAATTTATGTTTGTTATTAATACTGTTACGTTCTGTTTTAATAGATCATTAAAAAGTCCATATGCAGTTTTAAATTTTTGTAACTTCTATTCTACACATGATAAAATCAATCCATAAAAAAACATAAATGCAATTTAGTGAAGCTTAGTATTTGGTACTAAGAGTGATTCATTTATTTTCTTGTAGTTTAGCAAAAAATTTCCAGAATGAAACTTCACATGAAAGACTACAAAATTGAAGTCCACCAAATGTTGTTGTTGGAAGAGGATTATCACACATGATTGATTTTCTGTCACCAATTTAATGTTTTATGACAAAGCAACATTTTACATTAGCAGTCAGGTCAGACATAACTATATATGGGGCATGTAAAGCCACAAGAAGTTGAGGAACATGAAAGAGATTCCCCTAAGGTCAATGTCTGGTGTGCATCCACATAATTGGGCCATTCTTTTTTAAAGGATGGGTTATTAATAGCAAGATTTATTTGGAAATGCTGCAGAATTACTTTATTCCTGAACTAACATGTTTATGACTTATAGCCTCAGTGTTAAGCAGTTCCTGAATGAAAATTTTCGAAACAGGTGGATTAGAAGAGGTGGACTAATCTCTTGGCCATCACATTCACCAGATTTGAGCTCACTGGATTTTTTCTATGGGGACATGTTAAAACTATCATTTATTCAACAAAATTTTGCTCTTTAGATGATCTATGGACTAGGGTAACTAATATGATTCAGGATATTACTGAAAATCAACTGAAAAACATATTTGTAAAACTTCAGAATCGTATCTCGGTTTGTATATGTGATGATGATGTGGCCATGTTGAGAATTAACAATCCCAAGAATAAATGTATGCAAAACTATAATAAATTCTTTCACTTATTATTATTATTTTTTTTTCAGATCGATATTATCATGTAGAGAAAATTTAAAACTGCAGAAGGACTTTATAATGACCTTTTATGCACGCAAGCATGTGTGTGTGTTTCATTTCTCCCTGGAGGTAGTGATACACCAGGGAAACTTGTGGCAAAGGTGGATGAAGCTCCGGGTTCTTTGCTACCTTCCAAAAATCAGTTATAATTATTATTATTATTGTACTGGTATCTCCACGGAGTCAGAAGACTTATCGCAGAAGATCCATTATTCATACAATACTTATACCTCTCACTGACGAAGCACTGCCAACCACCTTTGGCAACCTATTCTATCTGCTCACCACTTCCCCTGCCAAGGAAAAAACTAGTCCTAAGACACTTGCTAACTACACTCTTACACAATTTCCATGGATGACTCTCCCTTCTGGCATATACCGAATAAAGTCTTTGGCATCAATACTATAAATCCCTTTAATAACTTATATGCTTCTATCATATCTCCTCTTTTTCACCTATCAGATAGTTTTTGAAGCCCAGTTTTTGAAGACTGTCAATCTATTCTCATAGGGAGTATTACTTACTCTTGCAACAGTCTTTATCACTTTCCTCTGGGTTAATCTGAAAATGTAGCACATTTCACAAAAACCTACTCATATTTGCAAATAATATCAGAATATACAGCCTTATAACATAGGCAAAAACCACCTAAAAAAACAACCTCTTGTGCAAGGAATTTGAGGCATTACTAGACTTAAAGAGTTACAAAGAATAATAGTCATGAAAGCAGATAAGGGAAATGCTGTTGTCCTAAAAAACCATGACTATACTCATAAACTAACCTCCTTATTTCAGGATCATTCTGCCTACCATCAAAACAGGCTTCTTAAAATTGTAACTTTGAGCCTGCAGAAATTACTAATGAATTAAAACCCTACAATTCCAAATTTCCCCCTCTCCCCAAGATAAATAGGCCAAACATTCACAAACAAAATGCATCTATTACACCTCATGTGCACTGATTCATCCATTTACAAATTAGCCAAAATGCTGTCCCTTCTTGTGACAATACCTCTTCACACAAAAATTATCCATTTCACTCCAAATTGCTTTATCTTCTTCACTTAACCTATACAATATGCAATTCCTGTCAACAATTCCTTCTTACCTATCTCCCATGTACTACTGACTTCCTTCTTCATAAGTCTCCATACTTGCCTCCAGTTCTCATCAACTTTAGATGAGGGAAAGGCATATACTGCAATTTTCTTAGACTTGGCGAAGGCATTTGACAGGGTGCCACATGATAAGCTGATATTTAAGTTGCAGCACATGGGTCTGGATGTCAGATTGGTCAACTGGATTCAGGATTGGCTGTCTGATAGGTATCAGAGAGTTGTGTATGGTGGAGCAGTTTCCAGGAGGCAGAGGGTTACAAGTGGGGTCCCACAGGGCTCAGTACTAGGACCTATATTGTTTAACCTTTATATCAATGACATAGCCAGTGGATTGCAGGGGGATATTCAGTTGTTTGCAGATGATGCGAAGCTGGGAAGGATTATTAGTAATAGTGCAGATGTGGTAGCCCTGCAAGAGGATTTAAATAAGCTAGATAGATGGGCAAATGAATGGGGGTTTCAGTTTAATGCAGCAAAATGTAAGGTCTTGAGGTTTGGGAAACATCGATGGGATGCTGCATACTCTATGGGAGGAGTTATACTGGAGGAAGTAGGGGAGACAAGAGATCTGGGGTTGATGATTGATAGAAACCTGAAGTTTAGGGGACATATTGCAAAGGTGGTGACGGTAACACAGAGGATTGCTGCTATTATTAGAAGGACACTGACCTGCAGAGATAAGAGGGTTATCATTCCGTTGTATAAGTCTCTGATCAGACCACACTTGGATTATTGTTCTCAGATTTGGTCCCCAGGATTTGAAGGGGATAAATTAACTGTGGAAAGGATACAAAGACGGATGACAAAGATGGTTTCAGGACTGTACAAGGATAGTTATGAGGATCGGCTGAGAGAATGTGGACTGCAGAGTTTGGTGGATAGAAGAAGGAGAGGTGATATGATTGAGACTTTTAAACTGTTGAGAGGTGGTTACAGGGTTGACACTGGGGAGTTCTTTCGCTTGGTTGATCAGTGGGAAGGAGTGATGACAAGAGGCCATCCCTGGAAGTTACGAAAGGAAACTGTGAGCAAGAGGGTAAGGAGTGGTTTCTTTGTGTGGAGGGTGGTTGAGCCGTGGAATGCATTGCCTGATGGAGTGGTGGGAGCGAGAACGGTCAGTGAGTTTAAAGAGTGGTATGATAGACTTTGTGTTTCTCAGGGGGGGACCTCCCCTCAGTGAGTCTTGACAGACTTTATGTCTTAGGAAGGACCTCCCTCGATGAGTCTTTTGACTCTTTGGAGGCCTGAATAATAATAATAATAATAATAATAATAATAATAACTAGAGGCAAGTATGCCATCTCGGTCAATCAGATTAATAATGCTATGCCCAAGTTTAAAACTTTGATTCTTGCATTCTCTCTACTACATACTGCACAAGACAGTTGTCCTTCAAGATGTCCATAAATCCAGTTTACTCAGCACTGTATGCTGCTTCCTCTGTCCAGTTTAGATTGCTATAGTTGAAGTCTCCCATAATAATCACTCACTTTGCACTTGTCAAACTTCTTCTTCTTCTTCTGCAGCTTCTCCCACTTAAGTGGGGTCACTGTTTATTATGAGTCTCCTCCACACCTTCCTGTCTTGGGCTGTCACCACATCCAAGTTCTTCATCTTCAAGTCCTCTTCTACCAGCTCCCTCCATCTCTTCTTTGGCCGCCCACGCTTCCGCCTTCCTTGCACATCCATCTGCATGACCCTTCTTCCCACATATTCGTCCTCTCTCCTCATCACATGACCAAACCATCTCAACCTTGCCTCCTGTATTTTCGCTCCTAAGTTCGTAACTTTCACTGTTCCCCTGACATAGTCATTTCTCAGATGATCCTTTCTGGTCACACCGCACATCCACCTAAGCATTCTCATCTCTGCTACTTCCATCCTGCTAATGTTATTTTTCCTCAGGGCCACAGTTTCTATAGCATATGTCATAGCTGGCCTCACTACTGTCCTATAAATTTTGCCTTTCAGATTGATCGGCACCCTCTTATCACATAACACTCCAGCCATCTCCCATAATAATCACTCACTTTGCACTTGTCAAACTAATTTGCCTAAATATTTTCTGCCCATCACCATCTATATTTACTGATTTATAGCAGCATTATACTAAATATATTGTCATTCCACTTCTACCTCACACCATATAGTATTACAGACTTTTTTTTTTTTTAAATTTCCTAAATGATATGATCTCCTTATATTAATTCTAAAAACGCAACTGAAATGTGTTTTGACTATTTTCTCAATTGCCACCATATCATGAGAAACTGATAACTGAGAAAACATTTCATGTTTTCACAATTACCTGTTTTTTACTTATGGTCATATATCACCAATGAAATGAGTTTTTTCCTTCACATCTCATAGACTGATAATCATATTAATATATAAGTAATTAACATTTTTACTTCAATGCTGGTAGTTACACAGGGTAAAAATTAGTCATAGCATTAACAAAAGTTTATAAATTGACTATATCTAGAAAATATGATTATATATACAGATAAATCAGCCAGAACACACACCATTAACAGACCAAAATATTATCACTGCATAGCAGATGGCATAATGGGGATGATGGATTAAGCATTACAGATGGTGGATTGCGTGGTGTACATATCCACCAGCAGTGAGTCCTTGGACTTAATGGAGATGTTACCTAACAATAATATTAGGTGCCCATGGTTGTTCAGGTTGACATCTGACTAGCAGCACATATGCCTGATTAGTGATCTAGCACAAAATTCTTCAGTTCTTGACTATTACGTATACTAAAAGAGAAAACTTTTTGAGATCCTATCACACTTGCAGCTTATCTTTTAAATAAGCTGCAAGCGTGACAGTTCTCTATAAAGTAAATTATCCACAAAAATCTGATATTAAAGTTTACAGAGTATCTCTAGATGTGCAGATTCAGAACTCTTCTTACTAATCTCCACTGTAATTTCTTCTAATATTACAAGGGAAGGAGGCTGGAAAGTTCTGACCTAAAACAAAAATGATATTAAAGAACTGATGTAACCACAAGAAAGAACATACAAGGCCATTAGAATATAAGAACATAAGTTACCTTCATAACTCTGCTACTAGTATGTTCTTTCTTTAGGTTATATCAGTTGCTTTAATATCATTTTTTTTCCAGGTGTTTATCAGAAATTTCCAGCCCACTCATATTTACTTAATCTTAAATGCATTTCTTACATAATGGTGCCCTTAAATCTCATGATCAACAGAGAAGTTCACTCCATGGACCTGACTGCTCCACAATACCTACTCACGAAATGGGTTGCCTATTAATGGTGTTCTCAGACCAGTTCACTTGCTTTGTAAAATGGAAATCATTCTACCTAAATCTCTCACTATATAATAATAATAATAATAATAATAATATATTATTATTATTATTATTATATCAAATTCCACACAAAATAGCTTGCAAAAATTATGGCATATCAATGCCAACAAATATCTGGCTGGCTAACTCATTTTCAGTTGAAAAAGTCCCTATAAATGTTCTTCCCGTTATGATAAGATTTCAGCCTATATTATTCATGTAATAAATGACAGAAATTGCTGAATTTCGCAAGCTCTCTTTTTTTATTCTCTAAAACAAAATAGTTTTACCAAGTAATATCCAAAATTAGTTAATAATGTTTAGTTAATCCATTATTTAATATATTTTTCATTTCAACTGGAAGATACTTTACATTATGGCAAACTACTAATATAATTCTTACCTACAGGTATAACTGGTTGCTAAACCAGTTTTTTTATTACACCATGTGCAGCGCCGAAAAGTCTTCTTTTTAGTTTTAATTGGAGGCAGTTTTGGTCCTGAATGTGGTCTGTTGCCATCCCTGCTTGATGGTTTGTGTTTGGATATTGACTGTATGGAAAGAGAATTAAAACAATTATTTAGTTTAAAAACCTTTCCTTTAAAACATATATACAGGTAACCCTCATATAATGCGGTACTTATACAACGCGGTCTACAAATTGTAGTATTACAAGCATAACCCTTTATCTTTTCATATATTTTTCACCACGCTACTTAAAAAACCAATTTTATCTTCATATTGCGTCTACCCATATCGTGCATGTAGTTATAAGAAACGAATTTATATTAGGGAAAATACCCATTATGCGTGTACGTCAATTGTTTACCGTATAAAGTGTTTATTGTTGAAAATTGCCTTCGTTTTTTGCCCGGAAAGCGCATTAAAAATCACGAGTTTGTTAATCTCAGCTGAGCACTTTATTTTCTGGTGAGTTACATACATAATTAATATGTAATTTTTTTTTAATGTAAAAAAATTATTTTTATAGTAATGGCCGCTACAACTATAACGAAAGAGAAAAAACCAACATTGAAAAGAAAATTCATTTCTCTCGAAGAAAAAATTAAAATTTTGGAGAAATACCATGAGTTGCAAGAACTAAATTTAAACGAATCTACAATTCGAACAATCAATCAAAATGAACATAAAATCCGAGACAGTTTTATTGCTGGGTCAACAGTAAGTGCAAAGAGCGATGTTCATGTATGCGAGTAACGTGTTTTCACTTAAATAATTTTATACTGTATTTGTTTCATAGTTTATGTTTTCTTAACTTTCATGAATTACCTGCATTAAATAAAAATCAATTTTTGTTGCATATGTCATTGTTTATGTATACTCGTATATATATAAAACGATTTCAGAACATAACCCTACTTTTTCTATGTGATCTTAGTCTCGCATAATGAGATTTATATAAAACGGCATTTCTATGGAACCTAACATCCACGTTATACGAGGCTTACCTGTACATTTTAACCTACTCTGCAATATATATCAGGAAATGTCCAATTTTTATTTTTATTTTTTTAATATGCACTACAATTTTCAACTACGCTGGTTTACTAAGGAACAAACAGAAAAATCATAAGTTGGGAGGGAAAAATATACGAAAGTCAGGTATTATACATTATATAAAAAGTGGTGCTGAATCTGGTTATTGTTTACAAATGGTGCTGTCAGTGGCATATGCAAATAAGCAAAGTCTTATGCTGTCAGTGGCATATGCAAAAAACAAGTATTTTGGAATGGTTTTCCATTTTGTGTCTGGAGTGATACTGAGACATTTCGTGATAGTAAAATTCTTGGATATGACTACAAGATATCATATAACTAATGACTCCAAGGTGGTGAGCCATTGTAAGATATAGGGCTGGCCAAAGTCAGGAAGAGATAGTTATTCTCCTGCACATCCTAGAGGGATGAAGTTGATCTTTAGGAGAATGGATGAAGGTAGTACATATCTTCCCATTTCCATTCCCACCAGGATAACATTCTCATCCAACTACATTTCCTTTATTCCAACTATTTTCAGACAAATAAACTCAATCAATGCAATTTCATCTCCCTTATTTTTGATACTCCTGGCATTCATAAATAAGCATGACAGTTCATTCCTTGGTCTATAACCAGTCCTGCATATGCCATCCCCTCATCTATGACTTCTTCACACCTGCTTCTGTCTGCTCACCCTTATGCTTTATCCTATATCTCTCTCTTTCCAGATGCACTTATTCCCCATGCATCTCAGGTCGTCCCATTCCTGTGCTGACCATCCCCATACACACATTCATTACTGCTTCTTGAATCTGCTCTCCTTACACTATGTCTCCCTGAGCTCTCTGGCTCCTGCTGTTTCCCTGTCCAACTTGCATTCCTGTTCTCACATTCTCATCTCTCACACTACTCTCATCCCCATTCACAATTACTTTGGTCTCTCCTGGTCCCCTCTTCTGCCAACATGCTGTTCACATCACTCACCACACATTATAGCAAATATTCTCTTTTATACAATTCCATTTGTGGCCAGCCTGGCTGGCCGAGTGGTTATCGTATCCACTCTCCAGCCAAAAGGCTGTGGGTTCAAATCCCGCCGTGGGCATGGATGTTTGTGATTGTCTGTGGAAATACTAGTGGTGATGGGCGGTAGATGGCATTGGTAGTTGTGGTCAGTTGGAGGATTGAGTGGTGAAGACAGAGATGTAGAGTAGGTGCCCTCCCTCGATGAGTCTTTGGACTCCCTAGAGGTGTCAAATAATAATGATAATAATAAATTGCACCCCTTTTTCTTCACACAGCTCTGCTAGCATACTATTCTTAATTTTTGCTTAGCATTTCAACTTGTCATTGTCATACCTGTATAACACACTGACTACTTTTCCTATCCCACTGTTGTCTTTCACTCTCCTCAATAATCTTATATCTTCACATTCTCCCTATGCCCAACCAAATCATTTGTTCCTACTAACTCCCTTGCATGCCTACTTCTCATATCCAGAGCATCAATCCTACCTCCTAGAAAACAGACCTCATGATCCCCTCATCTGCAACACCTTTTATAATAGAATCTCCATATAATGCTACTCTTGAATCATTTGCATCTTCTTTTTCTCCAATATCTTTCATTTTATTCTGTTCACACTTTTCTGTTCATATTCACCATACATCTAATCTCATTCTGCATATGCTTCATCTCATTTTGCATCTTAATTTCATTTTCCAATTCTTGCAATCGTGGTCTTTCATGTCATATGCATATAATCATATACAGTGGTATCTCGCTAATCTGAACCTCTTTAGTCCGAACCCTCCAGTAATCCGAACTGCAGTTTGAAAGAAAAAAAGTTTTATTTATTACGTATTATTATTTTGTGTACTATTATTTTTATTTAATAATTATTATTTTAATTATTATTTATTTTATTATTATTACAGTACAGTATTTTTTCGTACTGTCAATTGTATGGTTATACTGGAGGCCTATTTTGATGTATTGTGTGTTCACGTTTGCTTTTTTTATACTGTACAGTAAATACTGTATTGTCGGCATGAATCACAAATATACACAAAAAAGAGGAAATTCAAAACATGCATAATTTGGTTAAAAATATAAATCCAGATGATGAAATTTCACAAGCACATGTTACCGAATGGATTACAGGTAGAACCGCAAGTGAATTCGAAATCAAATCAGATGCTGAAATTATAAATATGACGCTACATATTTATGACGTATTATGTTGAATCATAGTCATCATCGTCTTGTAATGAATTAGAAGACGATGAGGACAATGAAGAACTCGAAGAAAAAAAAAGTAAAACATGAAGAGGCAGCTGAGTTTTAATATGTGTATAGAATGTGCTAAGCAAAATGATATGCTATTCCATAAAATTTTGTTGCTAATGCAGCTCCGAGAAGAAGCATTCAAAAAAAGTTTAGCTTCGAAGAAACAAAAGAAAATCAGTGACAAAGAAATAAAAACCTTTTTTTTTGTGTGTGTTATTTTGTGAAACTTTTTTTGTGTTGTGTACAAGAAAGTGATATTTTTTATGCAAATTAAGTTATGTACTGAACTATGCAATTTTATTAAATCAGAATCCTCAATAATACAGGTACATACAAATTAAATTTTTTACTAAAATAAACTTGTGTACTGTATTATTTTTTGTTTTACATTACAGTACAGTAGCTTTTTTCTATCAGTTACTTCATTTATTTACAGAATTAAATTGATGTGCCATTAGAATCTAATTATTTTTGTCTTAAATGCTAGTTATTGTTGTCTCTTAGGGGGAATTTGCTAATCTGAACTTTTCGTTAATCCGAACAAGCATGGTTTTTCTTAGTTCGGATTACCGAGATACCACTGTAATACCTAATCACTTCCACTTTTGATCCATCACACACACACACACACTTTTACTTTTTCAGTTATTTCCATATTCATAATCACATTCTCTGCAGTCATATTCTCTCGCTCACCCTTCTGGCTAATACCATTCTTAGTATCACATCCATTACTACCTCACACCTTTCATCTAATATTCACTTCTCATTCTTGATTTCCATTTAAATCACTAGAGTTCATTAAAACACCACACTTTCTGCAGTCCCTCATCATCCTCTCACTTCTCTTGTTCAATCTCAATAAGCACATCTACTACATTTGCACACACATACATGACATTCTAAGATAGTAAACCATCTTGGAAAAATTCACATCACTCACCACACTTGATTTTCAAGCCACATGCCTGCTAACCTCCATTTTGCTTTGAACTGTGACTGTAATACAAAAAATTTGCAAGAATGCACACTAAGAACCTTGATAATTACTGCATATTGAGTCTTGATATCACTAATAAATAATTTTTCACAAAATGTATACAATTTCTCAAACATATTACAAAAAATAACTTATCTTTGTTTCAGTGATTATGTACAGATGACATACAGTGCCAAACTTCTTTTACTTAAAATAACAGATTAATTTGAAGAAACCTGGTCATGGAAAGCCAGTAGTAATGTAAATTTAATTGCATAGAACCATCACAGCATCCTGTATATACTTTTAATGGTGTGTGTATGTGTGTGTGTATGTGTGTGTATTATTATTATTACGAGCAATTCCAAGGAGTCCTTAGACTCATCGAGGGAGGCCCTAATATCATGTCAAGCACAACTACTCAACAGTCACACAGTATCTATCATACTTTGCCCTTGAACTCATTCACAGTCATGGCACCCACAACAGACTCTGGCAGCTTATTCCACTCATTCACCACTCTCCAAGTAAAAAACCTAGCTCTAACATCCTTGCTAACCACACTCTTACCAAGCTTCCATGGATGATCCCCAGTCCTCCCACCACCAGTCCTGTTCTCAAAAATATCCTCTGAATTAACCTTATAGAAACCCTTCAGTAACCTGAATGCCTCAATAATATCACCCCTTTTCCACCTATCAACCAATTTCTGCAACCCACAAATCTTCAACCTGTTCTCATAAGGTTCATTCCATAGACCTGCTATCATCTTGGTCACTCGCCTCTAGATCCTCTCCACCTCCTCGTCTCCCATCAAGAAGAAACCCTGGCACCCAAATCTGGGCACAGTAGTCAAGATGAGGTCTTATCAAGGCTCGATACAGAGGAACAATAACTTGCTTGTCTCTGCTCGTCAAAGTATTCTTCAGTAACCAAGTGATTTGATGAGCTGATTTAGCCACTTTTGCAATGTGCCCCCCCCCCCCAAACTTCAACTCCCTATTCACCAACACTCCCAAATCCCTGGCCTTGTCAATCTCCTGGAGTACAGTTCCACAAATGTGGTATACTGCTGCTAATGTTTTCAACCCAAAATGCATACCTTACATTTTGCCACATTAAATTGACATCCATTCTCCTTAGCCCAGTCCTCCGAACTATCCAAATCATCCTGCAAAATTTTGACATCATGTGCATTCACTATTGCTCTACCCAACTTTGCATCATCAGCAAACAAACGAACAGTTCCTCTCAGATCCTTTCCTATATCGTTAATGAACAAATTAAACAGTAGTAGTCCAAGAACAGAACCCTGCGGCACACCACTAGTCATGGTACTATATATTTATTTATGGAGTAATTGACTCGGTTAAATGACATGTTTATAATTATTAACTGACTTAAACACTGAGAAAAAATACAAGAGATTTAATAAGGTTTCACTACTAGTTTCATCAGAAATGCCAACTTCGTCAGGTGAATACAGTACACAACTACTACTTCTTCTAAACTCTGTTTTTGTCTAAAGTACAATATATTTTTAAGATGTTGTTTTCTCCATGGTACTGTACTCACCTGATGAAGTCGGCATTTCCGATGAAACTAGTAGTGAAACCTTATTAAATCTCTTGCATTTTTTCTCGGTGTTTGAGTCAGTTAATAATTATAAACACACACACATATATATATATATATCTTAGGAAATGATGATAAGCCCAGTGACATGTATAGTGGCTTTCTCACAGTGAATCACAGAAGAGTCCTGCAACCATATAATCTCTCATATCTCACTCAACCAGCATTAATACACTGGGTTGATGAATTGTGCAGAAAAGATGTTGACAGTACATGGGAAATGACAAGCTAGCATCTAACACAAGCAATGAATAACTGCATATCAAGAGGTCGGTGAATAAATAGAGTAGGAGTGAGATGAATGAACAGTGAGATCAAGCAGTGTGAAAAAAGAAGTTGTTATGGAGCAGGTGCAAGACAGTTTGTAGTGAACAGATGCATGAAGAATATAAACAGCAGGCCAGAAAAGTGACAACCATGGTTAAAAAAAGAAAAAGAATATGAGATGAGCTTGCCCAGTCAGGTCAAAATTAATCCAAGGGAATTTTTCTGATATGTGGCAAGCAAGAGGAAAAATAATTATAGCTGGTTGATACTGGTGGATAGGTATGGTAGCAGAGTAACCATAGCAAATGATATAGTGGAATTATTTAATGAACACTTCACTAGTATGCATCATAGTGGTGTGAATGATACTGTGCAACATGCAGAAGGGAGGCAAGGATTAGGAGAATTAAAGGTGAAAGAATCAGAAGTGTATCAAGTGTTGGTTTGGTTGAGTTAGATCAGTAATTCTCAACCTATGAAGAATGAAATACCTAAAGGGAGGACACAAAGAAAGCGAAAGAGTTTCATTTAATGAAACTATTTATTGACATAAAAACAATATAAAAACAAAAACATAAAACACACTCTGAAAATAAAAATAATAAAATATACATATAAAATCCACTGTATTGAATAAACTAGTTATGCTTATGGAAACATATCAATATTGCAAAATATACTGAGCAACTAATTAAAACTAAACAATAACAATGATTCTAAAAATTAAGGACTTCCTTGGGCCTGTCAGGGGTGCGCCGGCCATATGTGCAATGTGTGCGATGCATAACTTTAGTTTTTTACAAAACGCATTAACTTTGTCTTCATACCATATCATTAACTAAGATATGTGTATTTTTTCCTTGGAGTTGCAGGTTTAATATATTTAATTTCTCAAATATGTCCACCAAGTAGCTCAAATTTCATCACAAATAAGTGGTCTCTAAACTTCTCTGCTTCTTCGTGATTTTCCTCTTCCAAGAAGATTGCTATTTCGTCTCTTAATTCGTAAAGATGTTGTAAAAATTTTTCTGTGACAACCATTTTGTATCACAGTTAAATAGTAACACTAAATGTTCTGTTCCAGCCATGTCTTTGCAAAGTTCAGAAAATAGTCTTGATATTAAGGGTCTTATTTTTATATAATTCACCATGGTTATAACTATTGTTAATACAATGTTTAGACCAGGACTCATTTCCTTTGCAGCAAGAGCTTCTCTATGAATCATGCAATGTGTCCAAATGCATTGTGGGGATTTTTCCCTCACAAGGGCTTGTAAACTTTTAAACCTTCCAGATATTATTCGAGCACCATCAGTGCAAATTCCAACACAATTTTTCCACTGAATGTTTGCCTTGCATATAAAATCTCCAATATTTTGAACAATTCAGGTGCTGTAGCTCTCCTTTCTATTGGTTTACAAAACAAGAACTCTTCAACTGCTGATAATACATCACAAAATCAAACAAAAGCAATCAAATTATAATCTTTGTTGCTATCTGTTGCCTTGTCAAGCTGAATTGAAAATAATTGGCCACAAATTATTCTCAGTTGTTGTTGTTGTTGCTGCATATCTTCACATATATCACCAATTCAGTGAGCAACAGTATCATTTGATAAAGGTATGCACTGTAGTAATTTATTAAAACTTTTTCCAAGCATAGTTTCCACAATATCAATTGCAGCTGGCAGAATTAGGTCTTCTCCAATAGTGTGGAACTTTTTTTTTTTGCACCTAGCTATTTTATATGCAACTTTGTAAGAAGCTAGTAAAGCTTTTTCATTTACAGCAAAGCTTTTTTAATGCTAGATTTTTGCTTTTCAAAACATTTCAGTTTAGCAGCAAAGACCTCTCAAGGTTTGTTAACTCCTTATGAAGTGTTTCTAAATGTCTTTTAAGTTTATTTGGTTTCATGCTATCAGCCACCAAAATTTTCGAACAAATAACACACAGTGATCTTTCTTCATCATTTACTTCAGTCTTTGTAAAACCGAAATCTAAATATTCTGCTGCATACTTTCTTGATTTTATTTTCAGAGTGGAAGGTGATCATAGCATACCTCAGGGTTCTGTTCTTGGGGCCCCTACTATTTAACTTATTTGTTAATGATATTTCATGTGGATTGACTGGGGATCTTCAAATGTTCACTGATGATGATGCAAAGTTATGTAGAATTATCAGGAGTATTGCTGATGTTAATTCTCTACAGTTTGAACAGACTTTTAGCTTGGACAGATGAATGGGATTTTAGTTTTGATATAAATAAATGCAAGATATTACACTTTGGGGTATAGATATAAGACTATGTACTGTATTGGTGGAACTACTTCAGGAAGTGGATGAGATTCAGAATCTGGGGTGATGGTGGACAGTGGACTAAAGTTCTGAGGGCACATTGCAAGTGTTGCAAAGACTGCACATCATATTGCTATTATGATAAAAAGTACATTGGCATGTAGGGATAAGGAGGTGGTAGTACCTCTATATAAAGCAATGGTCTAATTACTGTGCCCAAATTTGGTTGCTTAGTTTTTATTTTGATGTGGAAACACTAGAGAGGGCCCAAAGATGAATGACCAAAGTGATATCAAAACTCTGGAGTGTTGGTTATGAAGAGCATTTGAGGGAATGTGGATTATAGTTTGATAGGATCTCTATCATATCTCCTCTTTTCCTCCTATCTACCTTAGTGGATAGGGGCAAAACAGGAAATATGATAGACATTTCCAAGTTAATTAAGGGATTCTACCAGATTAATACAGACAGAATTATAAAAAGAGTAGATGTTAAGATAGGAAGAATGAAAGGCCATTCCTGGAAGTTGTATAAAGATGTGGTGAAGAAAGGTGTGAGGAGTAGACTTTTTATGTGGAGAGTTGTCTTTTATGTATGAGTGGAATGCTTTGCTGGAGGGCATTGTGAATGCAGGAAGTGTAAATAATTTCTAAGTTCATCATGATAGACATGTTGCTGGTTGAGTGGGTCACGAGTATATTGACACCACCGAGGTTACTGAAATAATAATAATATCCATCCCCACCAACACAGAGATACTAACATACATTTAATTTCAAACTCCAAATTTTGAAAATTCACCTTAAATATATTATCTGCATATACATAATTAAATATTATATTCAGTCTCTCATATGATTCCATACATTGTTATAAACTCAAATTATGAGCAGAAATTAGAATAATACTTCTTGGTGTCTGATATGAATAAATTTCAAGAGAAATATGTTATTTACATTTTGTTCTAAGCCTTTCTCAGCATCTGTAAGCACATCTTTCTGGGGTGGAGATTTCAATGCTGTAAAGATAAAGGTTTTAAATCAATATTTTGTAAGAATCAATGGTCTGTTAAATGGAATGGCATTTTGTTGTAAAAAAATGAATAAAAGCAGGGAAATGAGTAACTATTTCCATCATTTTTCATTTAAATTTCACTGCTGCTTCAATGTGTTGAAAGACAACAATATTCTTTACAAATGAAATTTTTTTTTGGCTAATATACATCAAAAGTGATTCAAAGAGTAGAGAAAATTTTGTTATTAGAATTCTAGCTAAAATGCTGCATGTAAATAAAGCTTGCAAAAAAAACTTTAATACCAAGAATGAGAATAAATGCATCGGGGAGTGAAATGGGTGGTGGGAAATTGAGGGGATGCGATTTTAATGTGGCTATGTGCAGTTTGAAACTTTGGGATTCAGAAATGGAAGAATGTGTATTCCATTAGCGGCACTATACTGGAGGCAAGTGATCTTGAATGAATAGTTATCAGGAAGTCAATCCTTCTCAGTATTGCAGCAATCCTTTAGAGTTATCTCCACTACCTTAGCATCATATCCCTGAACCTCAACTTTCTGATAACTATTTGTTCAAGATCACTTGCCTCCAGTATAGTGCCGCTAATGGAATACACATTCTTCCATTTCTGAATCCCAAAATTTCAAACAGCGCATAGCCACATCAATTATTGTGCCAAATCTGGTTGCTGAGATTTGAAGGAAATAAAGATCTTTTAGGAAGGGTACAAAGGAAGGTTAAAAAAAAATTAGTATTAGGAATGAGCAACTGATGATAGACCGAGGATTGTAATCCACAGGGTTTAGTAAATAAAAGATAGAGATGCGATATAATTGAGACAATGTACTCTCTCAATTATATCACTGTTTTATATTGTATGACTGAAACAAATTATTGTCCTCAGTGTACTTTCTTCCTGAAGATTCCTGTTATATTACTGGTGTAATGTCAAAATTCATTTTTATTTTCTTAGTGTGTCACCTGAGCGATAAAAACATTGTCAGATGTTTACTAAAATAAAGAGCCAAAAGGCTTCGCTTCAGTGATGCAAAATTATATAAATTAAGTGGATATTAAATCCAACATTATTTCAAAGTCGAATACAGAAACTATAAAAGTTTCATGCAGATGTGACTGCCATTCGTGGAAATCTCCACAAGGAAATTTTCTGGTTTGATCCTAACTGGTCTGAGAAAATAACAGAAATGTAATGTTGTAATAGGTTTCACGGTATGATAAGAACACAGATGGTTAAGAAAATAACTATTTATTAACTTAAAAGCTAATATTTCACTGGTATTATATCCAGCATCTTCAGAGCACACAACACAAAGTTTGTTACAAATGCAAGACAACCACAATCCGGTGTAACAGTGGGGCTAGTATAAGTGATTGCAGCGTGCAACACAAGACTGAAGTCCTAATATGGCGCCATCTAGGTTTAAAAAAAATGTGGACATCTGCCTCAGTGAACACAAAAAATATACCCGACACTTTCGCTATGGTAAGTCAGGTCTGGCAGACCATGCTTTGGATACCCCTGCACACGGGATCAATTGGAAAGAAACAAAAGTAATGCACAGAAGCTTCTACAAGTCAGAGAGGTTGTTCCTGGAATCAACAGAAGCCTTAAAACATACTCCAAACCTTAACAAGTATGGCTGTATAAATCTACCAAAGATTTGGGAGACAGTCATCCTAAGACCAAATTAATATTTATTACTTTTATTTTTTAATTTATATTTTTTCAAACTTTCTAAGACTATCATTTGGACTACTATTTCAAAACTTGAAATTTTTTTTTTTTTTTTTTTTAAACCTAGATGGCGCCATATTAGGACTTCAGTCTTGTGTTGCACGCTGCAATCACTTATGCTAGCCCCACTGTTACACAGGATTGTGGTTGTCTTGCATTTGTAACAAACTTTGTGTTGTGTGCTCTGAAGATGCTGGATATAATACCAGTGAAATATTAGCTTTTAAGTTAATAAATAGTTATTTTCTTAACCATCTGTGTTCTTATCATACCGTGAAACCTATTACAACATGTCTGACGAACACATAAGCCTATCCACGCGTGTAACAGAAATGTAAATTTAATTTGCTTGCCATGAGAAAATTAAAAGACCTCAATGAAAATCCATTCTGTGGAACGTAACATTTACGATGACTTTTCAAGTGAAGATGAGCTAGCCAGTTTCATATTTCAAAGTGTTAAGGCTTTCTTTTTAAGAAATTTAGGTTTTCTTATTTGCAAAAACAGACAAATACATACAAATACGTTAATAAAGAAGACTAAAAAAACAAAGGATTAAGAGAGCAATCAGTAGCAAAATTAGGATGATATACACCTCTAGGTTTTCCTGGCACAAACACATCTCCAAAAAAGACTAAGTATCCTTTTCTGCTCAAGTCACTATTTATTTATACAACATCCATCATTAAGATACTGTTCTCACATTTGCAGTGGTGCAGCAAAGTCTTCTTGAAAATTCTTAATATTATCTGAAAGAGGACAATTCCAATTAACTGATAATCCGTCTCTCACAGACTCTCTGTAAATACTTTCTCACGGTGATTCTGTTTGTGCCTTATACTTTTCCCACATATATTTTCCCAGGCATACACTACTGAATTGACTTTCATCATTTGTCCACTTTCCTCCAGGCCTATATGAATACATTAGTAATTTACTTACTTTATACAATAAATTAATTACTGTAACAGACACTGAAGATGTACTATTAATTTTAGTACGAAATGTTTGTCCTTTTACTAATTAAAGATATTACTGTGGTTTTTACGTGTTTCTTTATTAATTAATTTACTATGCCACAGGTTCCTCTTAAAATCTTATACAATAAAGTGACCATACATTTGGATAAAGAAATGACTTCACCATAATACAGTTGGACTTTGAAAAGGAATTTGACAGGATACTACACAAGCTGGCATAAATGGAGATGGTATGTAGCTGGTGACATGGACAAGAGAATACTGATGAATAGGCATTAAAGAATAATACATAGCAGGGTAGAATCCAAGATAAGGCAAGTAACCAGTGGTTGTGCCAAAGGGATCTGTTCTTGAGTCACTGTTATTTAGTTTGCACATTAATGATAAAGAAAATGATTTGCAGGAGAATATCCAGTTGTTTGCTCATGATACAAAACTGGAAATGGCATTCATTAATAACAGTGAAGCAGGTATGCCAAAAGATAATCTGAATAGATTGGCAGTGTGAACAAAGGATAATAATCACTAGTTTAATGTGGAAAGTGAAAAGTTATGCAATCTGGGATGAAAAGATTCCAAACTGTGTATTAATGCTGATGGAAATGAACTGCAAGAATAGATGATAATGATGGTAAACAAGGAACTGAAGTTCAGAGGATATATCACAAAAGTGGTCATATAACTCAAAGGATCACTTGGATGCTGAAGAACAAACAGACAAGCAGTGATAAGGGTACTTTTTTGATATGGCCACATCTGTGATTACTGTGCACAGATTTGATTTCCTGATGAAAAAATGATAGAATGGATTCAGGGACAAGTGCTCACTATGAGGAATGACTGAAGGTTTGTAGGAACAGGAAGTCCCTCTGGAAACTGTGTAAGAATGTGTAATATATTTCTGGCTTAGAGAGTGGTGAATGAGTGCTCTGTTTGTGAATGAGTTTAAAGAGAGAAATAACAGAAATTGTGTGATTAATGGTTAGTGAGGATGCAGCTGCAAAACAACATCCATTCACAATGAACCGCTCTATCCTCCCCAACAAACTACTTTTTTCTCCTATCTCTTTTCATTAGAATGTACCTCTGTCTACACACACACACACACACACACATATAAACACATCATGCAATGAAATTTCTAACTGCAAACAAAAAAAGTGGGAAGAATTTTGTAATAGACTAGATCCAAGAAAAGACTCACATGGAACATCATCAGATTATTAAACAACACAACACTTCCAGATACTGATCAAACACAGTCTCCTCAGGAACCAATCCGGCAGCAAAAAACAAACAGATGACAAATTTACTAGCCAAACATTACTCTAATGCAGCGATTTTCAACTAGTGTGCCATGAGATTTGTGAAAACAAATTAATCGAAAGAAATAATGTCGTAATTTGCGCATTTATTTATTAGTGTTTGGTCTTCCATCCACACCTGAAGCTCCCTTATTTATATTTTACGAAAATTATGGTTGGTGAATCGGCTTAAAATTGTGTGTTAATTAACTTTAATCTTTTGATAAGTATGTTCGCAAATAACTTAATTTAATTCTCTTATTTTTAAGGTAACTGGTAAGAGTTCTTTTATTGTTTTTTTTTCATTCAGTTAATTTTATTCAATAGTATTCCTTTAACATGGTTAAATTTGTAATAAAAAAACAAAAATATGAAGATAATGAAGAAAGTGAAGCTAGTACGTCAAAAGAAAAAAAAAAAGAAAGAAAGAAGAAAGTGAAGCTAGATTTGCCAAGCACATCAGCAGTTGATACCATATCTAGTACTGGTTCTTCCAAAACTAAATTAAAAACTAACGTTCACCAGTACGATGAAAATTATTTGTCATTTGCCTTTATTTCCAATAAAGAAGATCCACCACGTCCTACATGCGTAGTTTGTGGCAAAAAATTAGCAAACAATGCTATGGTTCCAAGTAAATTAAAAAAACCATTTACAATCTAAACATTCTCACTTGAGCAATATTTAAAAAAATATTTTAAAAGACTTATACTGGATAAAACTATTCAAGCAAAAAGATGGACTAAATTTGTAACTATCCAAAAAAGCCCAAGAAGCCAGTTACACAATTGCAGAAATTGTTGCTAAAAAATGAAATCTCACACAATTGCAAAATCTGTAATTCTGTCAGCATGCTGTAAAATTGTTAATATCATGTTTGCCGAGGAATATGAAAAGGAGATTTTAAAAATTCCTATGTCAGATAACATCATTTATCGATGTATTCAGGATTTGGCCAAAGATGTTGAGTTGCAAGTGGTATCTCACATTAAAGAAACAGATATGTTTGCTATTCAGTTGGATGAATCAACTGATGTAACCGGTAAAGCTCAACTTCTAGCTTTCAGTAGATTTATTTATAAGGAAGATATTATAGAACAGTTTTTATTTTGTCAATCACTCCTGGAAACAATGAAGGGCCAAGATATTTTTGATGTTGTTGATAATCTTTAATTGCCATAACTTGTCCTGGGATTCTTGCATCAGTATTTGCACAGATGGTGCCTGCTCGATGTCAGGAAATGTAAAAGGATTTGTTACACCGGCTGAAAATAAGAATCCCAGAATTATTTTTCACATTGTTTTCTCCACAGAGAAGTACTAGCATCAAAATCATTGGTACCTGAACTTAAAAAAACTACTAGACAAGACTATCCAAATTGTGAATTATATAAAAGCCAGACCATTACAATCGAGATTGTTTGCAGCACTATGCTCTTCAATGGAAGCTTCTTACATGCAGTTGTTAATACATACAGAAGTGAGATGGTTATCTCGTGGACGAGTTTTATCAAGATTTTATGAACTAAAAGAGGAAATTCTAATTTTTTTGACAACTCAACGATCTGAGTTATCAGATTTTCTCAGTGTATTTTCTTAAATACACTTAATAAAAGTATGCAGGGAGATTGTGAAAACATTATTATTTCCACCGACAAAATTAACACATTCAAGGAAAAACTAATGCTTTGGGAAGAAAGAATCAGAAAAGAAAACGCAGTAAATATGTTTGAACTAAAAAGTGCAAACTGAATGAAAATCTAATTTTACAAACCTTAAGATTACTAAATACAAATATTGAAAAACATTTTCCCTCACTTGACATATCATCCTTCGATTGGATAAGAGATCAGTTTGTCTTGAGCACATGTAAATTGGGAAATTTAATGATTACAGAAGAGGAAGAATTAACAGATATAAAAAATGACAGAAATTTAAAACCAAAACATTCAACAACAGATACTACTTTGTTTTGGTTATCTCTAAGAAGTGAATTTCCCAATATCACCAGAAAAGCAATAGAAGTACTTCTTCCATTCTCCATGTCATATCTGTGTGAATCAAGCTTTTCTGCAATGAATATTATTAAGAACAAAAATAGATTGCGGCTGGAAGCCTTGGAAGATGATTTAAGAGTATGCCTATCTAAAATTCGACCTTGCACAAAAGACATTCTGAAACAACATCAAGCTCAGATATCTCATTAAAATTAACTGTAAGTATGTATATTATTTAACAAATTTAATATTCATTTGAAAAAATCAATAAAAATTAAAAAATAAATAATTTTGAGTATTGTTTTTCCTGTTTAAAATGTCAAAAATATAGTTAAATTTTTTTTGGAGCAAAAAGGATAAGTAATTACTATTATTAATAACTTGTGTGTGTAAATCAATCAAAATTATGCCTATTTTTTTCCAGATTGTCAAAAAAATTAAAAGAATATATTTTTAGTGTGCCACAGAATTTTAATTAGTCTAGGTGTGCCATATTATGAAAAAGGTTGAAAATCACTGCAATACAACAAAGAAAACAAAAAGTGCAGGAAAATTGCAAAACATCTGCTAATACAATCCAGAACTTATCCTTCTGAAGACATCTTTACTTAGGACCTCACACAATGACAGAATTAGAAACAGCAATTAATCAAATTGACCCTGACAAATGACCCAGAATTGATCTTATCTTTGGACATATGATTAAAAACATGGGAAAAATAGCCAAAAACTGTCTTCTGAAGATATTTAACACTTCCTGGAATGCAGGTAGTGTTGTATAATGACTGATGTTTTCCAAAGATCTGGAAAACATCAGTCATTATACCCTTACTAAAACTTTACAAAAACCATAGTGACTGTAAAAGCTACAGACCAATAGCTGGCACTCTGTAAACTAAACGAAAGAATAATACATACCAGACTTATGAATTGGCTCTTAGAAAACAACAAGATTAACTTCTACTAAACTGCATACAAATCTAAACACAGTACAGAAGATCAATTATTTTATCTTTGCCAATCAGTCATAGATAGCTTTCAAGAAAAACCACCAAAGAAGACAAAAGCAATATTCTTGATCTCACAGCGACCTACGATCGCATCTGGAGACAAAAGTTAATAAAAATTGCATATGATACTGGAATAAGGGGGAATGCATTAATTTGGATTTCAGATTTCATGAAAGGAAGAAAAATGAAAGTAAAACTTAATGGGATTTATTCCAACATGCATGAAACTTGGGCTGGAGTCCCACAAGGTTCTGTTTTAAGCCCACTCCTATTTCTCATCTATATGAACAATATCCATCCTCACATAATAAATGACACCAAAATAACATGCTATGCAGATGATATAGCAATCTGGCACACAAGCGGTAATCCTCAACAATCTGAAAAAGTCCTAAATAATTCAATAAAATGTTTAGAAAGATGGGCAAAGGAACTTAAACTACAGATAAACCCAGAAAAAACAAAGCTGAGCATCTTCTCCACTGATAGAAAAAATAGACACAATTACAACACCCATATCAAAATATATATAATACAAAAATAGAAAAAACAGTCTCCAAAATACTTAGGCCTAACCTAACCCTAAATACCGAACTGAGATTTACAACTCATATTACAAATATATGTAATAAAGCTCTTAAAAAGCTTAATATCATCAAAAGGCTTTCTGAACAAAGTGGGGGTACAAAACCAAAGATACTCAGAACTACACATACGGCACTCATACGACCCACTTTGGAATATGCCACATCAATCTGGGCTCCAGCTTCTGCTAGCTCAAAAGAAAAACTTGACAGAGTACAATCAAGAGCAGGAAAAATTATTATATGTAGTTTCATCCACAAATAATTTAAAAGCTCAACAAAAGTGTGGGCTTCACATACTACAAGACAGAAGAAAACTCTCCACAGTTTAAATTCACTAACAGAATCAAAAGCCACCAACAGGATCACATCTCGCTCAGGACTTTTGATGCCTGGACAAGAAAATCTAGACTAAAGAGATCATCTATGTTATAATATGATCATGAAATTAGAAAACAGATTGACTTAGAGCACCTATCCATTGAAATAAGCAAAGAGCCATTCTTTTCCACTATTCTACCAAAAACCACAATGATAAACTTAAATCTCCTCAAACCTTGTTCAAGAAAAGCTTCATCAGATGATCCATCAATGAACAAGAACCTTGTTCATTGCCTACACTGATGGATCATCTGATGAAGCACTCAACCAAGGAGGTTCAGGGGTTTTTCTAACTCTACCTGGAGGTGAGGGAATGCAAATCAAAACCACAGCTGGCAAAATAGCTTCACTTCACTTGTGAATTAACAGCCATACGAACAGCTCTCAAAGCAAGTAATAAATATTACAGAAGGAATAACCATCTACAGCAACTAAGGAGTGCTTGGCTGGGTGGAACAATAGAGAGAGAGTGACTTTAGCAATAAAGAGAAGACATGATGCAGAAAAGATGATAGTCATGGTGAGTACAAATGACCTGAGTGGTAGTATTAATTGGGTAGCAAAAGATTTAAGAACATTTTTAGATATCGTGAAGAAGAAAAGTGTCAAAGGGAGGATAGTGTGTGTGCTGCCTTGTTTTGATAATTATGAGTTAAGTAGACGAACGATGATAATGAATGATATGATTGCAAGAATGTGCAAAAAAAGAGGTCTGGAATTTGTTGATGTCTGGAGTGTGTTTGGAGGCAAAAGACAGCTGTATGCAAGAGATGGGTTGCATCTGAACATGGAAGGTCCTAAGTGATTGAAGAAGTTACTGTTTTTTGAACAAGTCGAAATAATTGGGCAGGGGAAACTAAAATTGAGAAGGTTGAGTATAAGAGGGAGAAACTTATGCAGTGAATGTATATTTGTTGATCCTTTTTCACAGAATAAATTGCAGAATAGAGCAGATAAAAATCGGCATGGGACTACTGAAATTAATGACATGTATATCAGTTCTAAAGCTGGTACAAGAACTAAAGGGAATCTGCAATTTTTGTATACTAATGCAAGAAGCATTCGAAATAAGAGAGAAGAATTTTGGCATTAGTCAGTGCAATCTCACCAAAAGTTGTAGACATTAGTAAAACTTGGCTGTCAGCAGATGTGGTTACTGGAATTGAATGTGATGAGTACAGTATTTTCAGAGGATAGAGAAGATAGAATGGGAGGAGGAGTACTGTTGATGATAGCTGATGAGTTGCAGCCAAAGAAAGTAGCATATCAAAAGAATAGACATGTTAATGATAGTTCATTTGAGGCAGTATGGTGTGAAATAGTGACCAATGCAACCAAATATACAGATGATTGCTGCTATAGGCCAGGAGATATAGGGGTTATATTGAATTCATGCATCAGCAAATTAGTGCAATGAGTGCAGGGTTAGTGATTATTATGGGGGATTTTAATTATGGTGATATCAATTGGAAGGAAGAAATATCACATGGCAAAAAGGAAATGGAATTCATACACCTTCTACGAGATAATTACTTGAAACAGCATATAACTGAAGGGACTTGTGGTGTGAGTGTTGGCCCTGGTTCAGAGGACATATGCATAAGTAAGGTGTCCTCCAATTGGTGAAAGCGATTGTGGTATTGACTTGGGAGGTTGCAAAATTAGTGGATTTTTCTGTTAAGAAGGGGTATATACAGAACTATAGGTTAGGTAATTATAACAAGCTTCGGAATGAGCTTGCAGCCATCCCATGGCAAAACACATTGCAGGGGAAAGATGTCAGCAGTACATGGGATAAAATCAGCGGGTATCTGAGGAAAGCAATATCAGATTGTGTCTCATGGTCAGGAAGACAAACAAGGTAGGTGTTAGATGGATGAGCAGTAGTATCCAGCTTGATCTGTCTGCAAAAAAAGAAAATGTTACGGAGAATGTACAAGGAGAAATGCGATCAGTACACCCATGAGCAGTACAAGGCTCAAGCTAGGAAGGTTACCAGCATAGTAAGAAAAGCTAAATCAGATTATGAGAAGACCTTAGCCAATGAGATCAAAGGTAATCCCAAAGAGTTCTTCCGATTTGTGGCAAGTAAAAGGAAGAATGACTTCGGAAGGATAACTTTAGTGGGCGCTGATGGTATTGAGGTGACAAAATCAGATGTAATAGTTGA
The DNA here is from genome assembly GCF_054136105.1 of Typopeltis vanoorti. Taxonomy (NCBI): domain Eukaryota; kingdom Metazoa; phylum Arthropoda; class Arachnida; order Uropygi; family Thelyphonidae; genus Typopeltis; species Typopeltis vanoorti. The sequence goes on from NC_143562.1 coordinate 63,785,766, forward strand.
GGTACTGAGTGATCACTTTTCAAAAGTCTATCACCCAAGTGATCTCTGTACCTGTAGCAATAACTAATATGAGAATTGAAGCTAAGAAATCAGAGGTGTAGTTAATATATTGTAAAATTTAAATGCAAACATTGCTGTAGGTTTAGATGGAATATCAGTTCGGATGTTGCATGAATATGCAAAGGAATTGTCAGCGCCTCTTACTTTGTTATTTAACTTAAGTTTGAACTCTGGTATGGTCCCTAGCATGTGGAAGGAAGAAAAAGTAGTTCCTTTGCATAAAGGTGGCTCTAAGAGTGTGGTAGTTAATTACTAAGACTGTGGCAGTTAATTGATTACAGACCAATCACCATCTTTGGAGTGGTGGTAAAAGTATTGGAAAAGTTGGTTAGAGACAGAATTCAAGAATGGGTGGATCAGAATATGATACACTATATGGGCCAACATGGTTTTGTTAAAGGTTGATCCTGCCTTAGCAATTTATTAACTTTTTATAATAGAATGACATCTGAGTTGAACAAAGGAAATGGCTACACAGTAGCATTTCTGTATTTTGCTAAGGCTTTTGACAGGATACCCCATGGAATTGTTGCACAAATTGGAGCAGATTGGGATGGACACTAAACTGGTGATATGGATAAGAGAATGGCTCAGGGAGAGATACCAGAAGTGGTGTATGGAGTAGCAGAGTCCAGGATGAGGCGGGTGACCAGTGGTGTGCCTCAGGGTTCTGTGCTTGGGCAGTTATTGTTTAATTTGTACATAAATGATATAGAAAATGGCTTGAAGGGAGATATTCAGTTGTTTGCTGATTATGCAGAGTTGGGTAGTGCAATAAAAAATCAAGCTAATGTTGAGAGTTTGCAGGATGATTTAAATAAGCTGGCAAAAGGTAATGGATGTCAGTTCAATGTGAAAAAGTGTAAAGTTATGCATTTTGGGATTAAATGATTACCTGCTGTATACTACATTGATGGAACGGTACTCCAAGAGATTGATGAGGCTAGGGACTTGGGAGTGTTGGTGGATAGGGAGATGAAGTTCAGAGGACACATTGCTAAGGTAGCCAAGATTGCACATAGGATTACTTGGTTATTGAAGAACACACTAACATCCAGAGATAAAGAGGTTATTATTCCCCTTTATAAGGCGTTGATACTTCCACATTTGGATTACTGTGCTCACGTCTGGTCACCTGGATTCCTTGGAGATGAGGAGGTTGTGGAGAGGGTTCAGAGGAGAGTGACTAAGTTGGTAAGTGATGTAAACAATGCTCCCTACATTGATAGATTGAGAGCTTGTGGATTGCAGAGGTTGGCTGATAGGCAGAGAAGAGGGGGATATGATAGAAACATTTAAATTACTAAAAGGTTTTTATAAGATTGATGCAGGGGAAATATTTCAACTGTGTGATAGTGATGGAAGAAAATGAAGAGGTCATCCCTGGAAATTAAGAAAAAGCGTGGTTAACAAGGGCGTGAGTACTAGATTTTTAGCCTGGAGGGTGGTGAATGAGTGGAATGCATTGCCTGACTCAGTTGTCAGTTCTTCATCTGTAAATGAATTCAAGAAAAGATATGATAGATATTGCTTTGATAGTTTGGGTCTCCTGCAGCGAGTCTACTGACTCTATGGAGATTCCTCTTTAATAATAATAAAAATAAAAATATGTGCTTGAGGCATTAAAAAATGGAAAAACAAATCTCACACAGGAATTTCATGAACTATTAACAACCTTAAATTTGAAAAATAAGAACTGCACACTGCAACGATTACCAGCCCATGTAAATAGTGAAGGCAATGAAAGAGCAGACAGACTAGCCAAAGAAGCAAGATACTTATCTCAAAAATTACACTCACTATCACTAACTGATGATAACTCTGTCACCAAAATAAGATTGGTAAAACAAACTATCAAGAAGAAGAATAAAATCAGTAAAATTAATGAAAATAGAGAAATAACCACAATCATCACCAGACTAAGGATGGAACATTTTAAAGACATGAAAATTCAGCCAGATGGTAATAAACATGCAAAAAACTGTCCAGGTGTTGAATTAACACCTATCCATATTTATTCTTGTCCAGCAATTGCTTCTGCTCTACAGAAAATTGACAATAACCCTAGAGAAAAGCTCTACTCCATCAAAGTTCAACAGAGTGCCAAAGCAGTTCTACAGATCCATGGTCATATCTAAAAGTCCTTCGATGGACCCGTCGACAACAACAACACATCATGCAATATTTTAATGAAGGTAAGCTTAAATGCTTTACTGAATATTACACAGCATTAATTAAATGAATTAAGTATGAAAAAAAGATTTCATTAAATTACTGTAGCTGGTTAGATTTTGTCTGACAACAAACTGTATTATAGTAGAAAAAAAAAATTCATATAAGTTTAATATTAAGAAAATAACTTTGTGGTATAATGAAAGACTCAAATATTCATCAAAATTGCTTTATAATGTTAGATAAAAGTTACATTACAATGCTCTAATAAATAATTTATTAATGCAGTATTTTTATCACATCATTATCAAATTACTGATATGATATACTTTTATGAAAATTCTAAAAAAAATTTGAAAATTAAAAAAAAAAGTTTTAAAAAAATGTAAAAATTGGATATGCTAAATAATCTGATAAGATGGAGTCCACAAGACAAAGTAACACTGGAAATTTTTAGGAAGTTGGTCAATCACAAGATAGAAATGCAATAGAAAACAATTATCTTGAAATTGAAAATAGACCTGTTTTCATACTAATGAAATCTTAGCTGGTCTTTGTTGTGAAAGTAACAAGCACTTGTATTTGCTTTTCTACTAAGCAAAATAGTAGCTGCTGCAGTGCAGCTGCTATTAGTTTTAACATAATTTTCACTGCTGTTTTCTTCATGTAATTTCACATTTAAAACATTGCTATGAATTATCATAGCACTGTTTTTTTTTATAGAGAATCCAATGACTCGACCACTTACAGACATTACTGCAACTGTGACTAACAGTCGCAATCTGAATTTGTCAATACTTACATCAGGTCTTTCTATTTTTTTTTTTTTAATGTACATTTCATCCATGATGTAAATTTTTCATGTAGTACTGTCATATCCTGTACACCCCTTGAGGGTACATGGCAGGAATTTGATGATGATGATGACATTTCATCCACAAATATGGATGAAATGTACATTAAAAAAAAAAAAAAGAGCTCAGTCATGAGTATGCTACCATTACATAAACCATAAAATAATCTGGAAACCAAGTATAGAGACCAACATGGAATTACTGCTTTGCTTACAGAAGCTACCTCACGCATTTTTGAAGAAAGATGTTTGAAAGTGTATGTTTGTAAATGTTTGGAACAATGCAAACTTCTATGTAAGTTTGCAATGCAAAGGAACAACGTGTTTTCTTCTTCTTCTGCAGTTTGTCCCACTTAAGCGGGGTCGCTGTTTTTGGTGAGTCTCCTCCACATCCTCCTGTCTTGGGCTGTAACCACATCCAAGTTCTTCATCCTCAAGTCCTCTTCCACCAGCTCCCTCCATCTCTTCTTTGGCTGCATGTGCTTCCTCCTCTCCTCTCCATCTGCATGACTTTTCTTCCCACACATTCATCCTCCCTCCTCATCACATGACCAAACCATTTCACCTTACCTCCTATATCTTCGTTCCTAAGTTTGTAACTTTCACCATTCTCTCACATAGTCATTTCTCAGACGATCTTTTCTGGTCACACTGCACATCCACCTAAGCATTCTCAATCTCTGCTACCTCCATCCTGCTGATGTTATTTTTCTTCAGGGCCACAGTTTCTATAGCATATGTCATAGCTGGTCTCACTACTGTCCTATAGATTTTGCCTTTCAGATTGATCGGCACCCTCTTATCACATAGCACTCCGGCCATCTCTCTTCAGTTCCTCCATCCAGCTTGTATCCTGCATTCCACTTCCTTCTCAGCATCTCCCTCCTCTTCCACTGTTGAACCTAAGTATCTAAAGTCCCTCACCTTCCTGATGGCATTTCCAGCTCCAGATCTGTCTCCTGGCCGCTGTCCACTTTGACACATATACTCTCTTACTTCTGCTCAGTCTCATACCTCTCTCTTCAAGTACTTTCCTCCATCTTTCTAGTTTAGCTGCCACTTCTTCTCTTGAATCTGCACACAGCAAGATGTCATCTCCATACAACATTGTCCAAGGCGTGTCTTCTCTCACCTACTCCATCACAATATTAAACAGGAATGGACTTAATGCCGACCCTTGATGCAAGCCAACTGTCACTTGAAAACTTTCTGTCTGTCCCAGGCAGGTCCGAACTCGTCTTCACATTTCTGTACATCTCCTGCACCAACCTGACATATTTCTCCGGTACCTTCTTATTCCTCAGACACCTCCAGACTTCTTGCCTTGGACCTCTATCGTACGTGCCTAGTGTCATTAATCCCATGTTCTGCAACGTCAGGCTTGTGACATTTAATCAATTAAATATGTGATCTGAAATACATTTTAAAACAGATTTGCCTGTTTGTCCAAAATAAGGCAAGTTGTAGTTACAGGGAATTTGATAAATGTTGGGTTGCAACAATAGAGGAATTTTATCTTTAGAAGATGGCAATAGTAGGCCAATTTTACAGATAGGTTTATATGTAGCAAAAAAATTTCCTAGGAACATGAGATACATGCTTGCCCTTAACATATGAGAGAGAAATCATACGAAGGTCATCTCTTCTTGTAGAATATGGGAAAAAAAATGGCTGATGATTTTTGGGTTGCAGCCATTGAGAGCTGCAGTTTGCTTGAAAACAGACATTTCTTCCTGAAGAGATGTTTGTGATGAAAATGCAGTGGAGGCACTTGATAGCAGAAATGGAGATAGATATTTGGGAAGGATAATGTACCATTGATTGATGTGTGTATCAAACAGAAAAAGTAGGTTCATGGTATATTGGTCTATTAAGAGGGCCATCTGCTTCCCACTGAACAAGAATGTCTAGAATAGACAACATGAGGTGAAGGGAACAGGAAGATCAAGAGTTTTGGATTTGGTCAAAGCATCAGAGGATCCGACTGTAACTGAGATTGAAGAGATGAAAACAGGGTTGGTAAAGATAAGGCAAGAGATTAAATGTATGAGGAATATCTTCTTCTTTTCAACCATTTCCTGTCCACTGCTGGACGAAGACCTCCTCCAGTTCTTTCCACCTTTCTCTGTTCTTGGCAATGGTTGACCAATTTTTCCCAACAAATTTTGACAGTTCATCACTCCACCTTCTTTTAGGACGTCCTCGGCCCTGTTTCCCTTCTTTTGGAATCCAGTTTGTTACTACAATGGTCCATCACGCATCTTCTCTCCTGGATAGATGTCCGGCCCATTTCCATGTTAGTAGCTTATGGTGAAGAATGATGTCTGGATAAGAAGCCAAATGTGAGCCTGGCTTCTTATCTTTTAATGTGATGCCTGGCATCAACCTCTCCATTTTTCTTTGAGTTGTTGTTAGTTTATTTGCCAGTGCTTTTGTTAGCGATCAAGTTCCACAACCATATGTGATGACTGGAAGTATACACTAGTTAAATGTCTTCATTTTTAAACAGAGTGGGACATCATTGTTTTGAAAAATGCTTTTCAATTTTCTGAATGCACCCCAGGCAAGTTGAACTCTCCTATTTATTTCCTTTTGGAGTCCACAGTTTAGATCAATGAGATGACCTAAGTATGTATATGAAGAGGCTCTTTCAAAGAAATTGTTTTCTATTATAATCTACCCACAGTATAGAGAGCTGTCATCGGAAGGCTGCCAAGAAGAGTCCATTCATGTTGAAGGGGAGAAAGAAATAAGGCGATGTATGAATTGGTCACCAACACGCGAATTTACATGCTTTATATGTAAAATTTTCCAACTGTTATGCAAGCAAAATAGTTATCACTTTAAAAACTACAATGATCATAAAAGAGAAGTTAATTTTCCGACGTGTAGTAATAAACAACCCATCCCATAAGACAAATTGATTACCCTATAATGGGAATGGATTCTCCTTCTTTTCACATACATAAAAGTGTCAAAGGTCTTAAAACTGTGGGTGTACTATATTAAATTAATATAGTAATATTAAAATGATTAAACATGATTTTAGTTTTTTTCTCTGTTTAGATCAACTTTTCTGCTTTCATGATATAGGTCTTCTATCATTATATTAAGGTCTTCTGGAGTGTTTGCAAAAATTATGATATCATCTGCATATCTTGGATGTGTTAAGTTTCTGTTATTAATTTTTATACCAAGGTTTGTCCAGTTTATATTATTAAATAGTTCTTGAAGAACTGCTGTAAAGATTTTGAGCGATAGTGAGTCTCCTTGTCGGATCCCTTTTTCAAATGATATTTTATTGCTACTTGTGTGAAGTTGGATTGTTGCAGTGGTATATTTCCTGGAGGACGTCCATATATTCTCCAGGAACTCCCTGATCCCGAGTGCTTTGATTATTTCATTAGTTTTAATGGAATTGAATGATTTTTCATAATCAATAAAGGCTAAACAGAGAGGCAATTGGTTTCTTCTGCTTTTTCTATTATTTGTTTTACTGCATGAATATTATCGATTGTGTTAAAGCCTTTACGGAATCCTGCTTGTTCTACTGGTTGATTTGAGTCTAGAAGAGGAGGTTAACCTGTTTGTTATTACTTTTGTGAGAATTTTGTACAGATTGGAAAGAATACTAATTGGCCTATAGTTCTTTACTTCTTCTTTATACCCTTTTTTAAATAACAGTATCAGAGTAGCATTTTTCCAGTTTTCTAGTAACTTCCCCTCTTCTAGGCATAGATTTAGTAAGTTTGTGACCTGGCGAATGATATTATTTCCTCCCCATTTAATTAATTCTGTGTGAATTAGGTCTTCACCAGGACATTTTCCATTTTTCATTTGTTTTAATGCTTGTTTTATTTCATCTGAAGTGAATGGGGGGGGGATGAATTCTATATGCGATGGAGAAGAGTTATTTATATTTGATTTATCTATTGAAGGATCACTATAAAGTTCTTTATAAAATTCTTCTAGCCTGCTTAGGATTTGTTCTTGGTTCCTTGTCTTTTATTGCAGTTATTTGAATTTTGCCTAATGAGGAATATAGAAGAATTATGGATTTGCATGGGATTGTGAGGAAGAATGGGATGAAAAATTTAAAAGACATATCAAATAATTTGAGAGTGGCAATGCAAGGATTTCGATGCTAAAAGGCGTGGTGAGTAAAAAAGTGCACAAAGTCTGTTTTTCAAGAGGTATGGTCCAAGCATTGAAAGAGCAGAGGTAGTTGGCATGAATTATTTGACTGGCAAAAGAATGTAAGGAGGGATGTCACGAGGCTGTTAATGAGAGTGAAAGATAACAGTGTGGTAGGTATGGTAGTTAGCATGTTGTCCAGGTATCAATCATAATGATAAGTTGAGAAGGCAAGTGAAGATTATGAATAGTATGCTAACAGAGTTGTGTGGGGAGAAAGGAGTTCATTTTGTGAATATGTGGGATGAATCTGAGGGGAAGATACAGTTGTATAAAAGAGATGGGCTACATATGAATGATTTGCTTTGAGTCAGTTGGAGAAACTGTTGCTGCAAGAAGAAATGACTGAAGTGAATGTAAGGCCTGACGAGGTGCTGTGGAAGAGCAGGAGAATAAAGTAGGCAAGTTTGTGAATGAAGAGGTGAGTGGCACAAGTGAAGAGAATGAGAGAGAAGGAACACAGGGTGAAAAGGGAGACACAGATACTGCATGAGAAGTATAGATGATAGTTGCAGGAATAGTGAAACCTTTCTTGTGAATGCACAAGAAAGGTTTTAGATAGTCAAGAATGTGGGGATGACATTTAGGTCTGGAGAGGGGTATAATCCACATAAGATAAACAAAATACTAAACGCTCCTTAGAAACCCCTCCCACCATCCACCACAGAGAACTATAACAAAACAGTCACCATCCCATACATTGAAGGCACATCCGAAAAGATTTCAAGAATTCTTAATAAACATAAACTACGCACTACATTCAGACCATGTAGCAAATTAGCAACCCTTATCTGCTCACCCAAGGACAGCATTCCCCCTTTATCACATCCAGGAGTCTACCAAGTACCCTGCTCATGTAATCAAGACTACTACGGCCAAACAGGAAGAACTGTGAACATCTGCATCAGCGAACACAAAAGATACGTCCGGAATTATCACTCTGGCAAGTCGGGCCTAGCAGACCATGCTCTGGATACCCCTGCACACAGGATCAACTGGAAAAACACAACAGTACTACACAAAAGCTCTTACAAGTCAGAGAGATTGTTCTTAGAGGCGACAGAAGCCCAGAAACACACTCTAAATCTCAACAAATATGGCTGTATTAACTTGCCCAAAATCTGGGAGACAGTCATCTTAAGAAAAAACTAGTACTTTTTTTTTTGTATAGGACTCTAGTCTTATGTGATAGATGCATTTTTTTTTTCCGATAGAGGGCACCAAAAATCAGGAATCTAGTCTTTGTGTTGCTGCTACAATTTTGTTTAACCTGTCTGTTGATTACACCATGCTGTTATAGTCTCGCGTATTGTGACAAACTGTGTTTTTGTGCTCTGAAGATGCTGGTTATAACACCAGCGAAATATCAGCTTTTTTTATATACAGCTGTCTGAAGCAAAAGTGTTGTCTGTATCCCTTGAAATGGATAAAATTGAGTATTGTGCAGTTATAAAATTTTTTGTAAAAGAAGGTTTACCGCCAAAAGAAATTCATTCGAAGTTCATAAAAGTTTATGGGCACTCTTCCCCATTGTTTTTGACAATTAAGAAATGGGCTGCCGAGTTTAAACATGGCCATACCAGCTTGAAGATGATCCATCAAAAAGTGTAACACCACCAGAAATCATTGATCAAGTGCACGATATGGTATCGGATGACCGGCGAGTCAAAGTGCATGAAATTGCTGAGACTATAGGGGCATTTTAAAAGAACGTGTAGGATATATTTTGCATGAAGAATTGCAAATGAAAAAGCTTTGCACAAGATGGGTGCTGTGCTTGCTCACAGCAGATCAAAAACACACCCGCATTAAAATCTCTGAACAGTGCTTGGAGCGTTTTAACAAGAATAAAACTGATTTTGTGCATCGATTTATTATTATGGATAAGACTTGCATTCACCATTACACACCAGAATCCAAACAGCAGTCAAAACAGTGGACAAAAAGCCGGTTGTTCAGCCCAAAGAAGACGAGTCGGTTCCATCAGCAGGAAAGGTCATGGCATCGGTGTTTTGGGATGCTAAAGGCATTTTGTGTATTAATTATCTTGAAAAGGGTAAAACAATAACTGAAGAATATTATTCCGATCCTTTAATCAGACTAGACGAAAAAATTCGTGCAAAAAGACACAGTTTGCAGAAGAAAAAAAAAATCGTCTTTCATCAGGACAATGCACCTGCCCACAAAGGTGTTTTGGCAATGGGAAAATTAAGGGATCTGCACTATGAATTGTTGGAACATCCACCTTATTCCCCAGATTTGGTCTCCTCTGACTTCTATCTCTTCTCAAAAACTATAATTGCTGGTCAGCATTTTTCTTCAAATCAAGAGGTGATTGCAGCTATAGAGGGGTATTTTGCAGATCTTACTGAGAACCACTACGGTGCTGGAGCATCGCTGGAATAAATGTATTAGTCTTAAGAGAGATTATGTTGAAAAATAAAAATAATTTTGAAATTATAAAGCAGTTTTTTCATTGTTAGGCAGAGAACTTTTCAGACCACCATCATGGCAGAGGAGTTGTGCCTATCTAGGATGGAGATGCAAGGAGCAAATACTGACAGTGGTTTTAAAGCAGTATCCAGAAAATTCACTGAAAATAATTCATTGAAAGACAATTTTAACAAACAATAATTTACTGAAAGGCAATTTATTGAAAAAAAACAATTAATCGAAAGGAAGTTCCTCGAAAAAGCAATTCATTGAATGACAATTTGATCGAATACACAATTTATCGAAAACCAACAATTCATCAAATGAACCTCTGGTGAAAAATGAAGTGGAAGGCACTACACTCCATGTGAAATGAAGTGCATTTATCAAAAATAACTGGAGATTTTAACGGATTGACTTGTAGTTGAAGTATAGCATGATATCCCCTTTATATTTGTTGGGTAGATGTGTCTAGCAATTTTTTTTTGTTTCCAGGGAGATTTCTTTTAAGTCATTATATGTACTTCATGTATTTTATGTATGTTTTACACAATCTGGAAAAGATTATGGGGTGCCTAAGGGTCAAAGCTGTATAACTGAGAGGAGACCTCCACATAGCCTTTAAAGGAATGCGGAGAACCAACCACGGCTTCTGACCTGATGTCCAATCCTCACCTTCTCGTGGTGCATCCTGTTGGGTATCTACATGGATACTGAACAAACGAGAATGGGCTGCCAATTTGAGATTTAGCCGACCAAATTGTATTCTTATTGGTTAAACCAAAATAAAAAATGATGGTACAACATGACAAAAATTCATGCTGGCTGGGGTGTCGCCTGGTTAAACAAGGCCCCCATTGTTTTCGCCAGGGAACCAGGGTGAACAGCGAAAAGTCAGCTACTGGAACAAATCTGAAAACAAACCCCAACTCAAAATCACCAGAGTTAAAGATCGGCACTATCAACGTAAGAAGCCTGAATGGCAAAGAAATGGAGCTAGCTGAGGAATTAGATAAGTATCAGATCGACATAATAGGGGTGACTTAAACAAAAAAGACAAAAACTGGGGAGATCTTTCTGAGCAATAAATACAAAATGTTATATTCAGGCAATGACAATCAAGGAAAAGAAGGAGTAGCCATAGTATTCAACACAAAATACGAGGATAATCTTCTTGAATAGCAGTCAGTCTCAAGTAGAGTAATGTGGGCAAATATGAGAATGGGAAACTGGACAATAAGACTTATCTGTGATTATATTGCCCCACAGAAGGTTCTACTAAGGTAGAAGTGGAGGAGTTTTTTGATGCTTTAGAAAAAGCAACTGACACAATTAAAAAGGAAAAGTTGGTCCTTGTTGGGGATCTAAATAGCAGAGTAGAAAATGTTTGTGAGCCATACAAAAATATTTTGGGAAAATTTGGAGAAAAGAGCAAAGCTAATAATAATGGCAAATATCTGTTGGATTTCTGCTCAGGACATGGACTGGTTATTACTAACACCATGTTTCAGCATAAAAATGTGCACAAATTCATATGGAGAGAAGAGGCAAGGAATAAGAAAGTCTCATTGACTATGTTATTGATAGTGATGTTTTCTCCTTGGTGCAGGACACCAGAGTGTACAGAGGATTTGAAATTGGAAGTAATCACTATTTAGTCTTGAGCAGGATAAAATTGAATTTCATATTGAAAAAAATAACATGTAAGAAAGTTTTAAAAAAAATAAAAGTCGAGCAGCTCTCAGATGTGAACTGTAGACTAAAATACACAAAGATTATTGAAGAAAAAAATGAAAGAGTTTGAGAACAGGAATCAAACCTTGGAGATTCAGTGGCAAACTCTGAAGAAAACATTGATTGATTCTGCCAGAGAGGCATGTGGTGAGGTTGTCTGCAAGGATAAAAAAATCAGAACTCCTTGGTGGACACAGGAAGTTAAAGAGGCAGTGAAGGAAAAGAAGAAAGCATATTAAAAGTTCCTGTCAAATAAGTCAGCTTGTGCTCTTAGAGAATATAGAAGACAAATGCAAGAATGCCAAATACTGTGTAAAACTAGCTAAACAAAAGTCATGGGAGGTCTTTGGGAAGAATATAGAAAATAAATATCAAGAAGGTGGCAAAATATTCTGGAGGTTGTTGAAGAAGCTTAGGAATGGAGGAAAGAGTGCTGTAAAAGGAGTTAGAGATGATAAAGGTGACATGAAAATGGGAGAAAAAGATATCCTTGAAGTATGGAGTAATTACTTTGAAAAACTGCTAAATGAAACAAGCAGTGATGACAGCACAGTGGTAAAAAACACTGACCAGGCATGCAGTCAGGAATACATATCCATACTTGAAGTAGAAAAAGCCATCAAAGGCTTGAAATGTGGAAAGGCAGCAGGAGTAGATGATATTTGACCAGAAATGCTGAAGTATGGTGGTATAAGAGTCATACAGTGGCTGCACTGCATAGTTCAGAAAGCCTGGACAGAGGAATGAATTCCCAATGATTGGAGTAGAGCTCTCATAGTACCCATATATAAAAAGGAAAATAAAACTGAATGTGAGAATTACAGAGGTATTTCTCTACTGAGTGTTCCTGGCAATATCTATGCAAGTATACTTGAGAAATGGTTGAGAAGAATTGTGGAAGAAAAGCTTGGTGAAGAACAAGCTGGATTCAGGCCAAATAGAGGCTGTCAGGATCAGATCTTCACTTTACGACAAATAGTCGAGAAAGCATGGGAATATAACAAAGATCTGTATTTAAGTTTTGCCGATTTGGAAAAGGCATATGACAAGGTGCCAAGAGGGAAGCTATTCAATAAGCTGCAATTATATGGTGTCAATGGGTCATTATATCAAGCAATACTTAGTCTTTATTTGAGTTGTAATCAGCAGTTAGAATTGAAGGAAGTACAGGAAGATGGTTTAATGTTAAATCTGGTGTGAGACAAGGATGTACATTATCCCCTCTGTTATTCATTATCTATATGGATCACATTATGAAGGAAAGCGGTATTAAACATGATATCAAAATTGGGGATGTTAATGTCAGCTCTTTGCTTTATGAGGATGATGTTATACTTCTAAATAAATCTGCTACAAGTCTGCAATATTCTCTGACTAAATTGAATAGCTGTTGTAATAGATATGGTATGCAGGTCAGCAATAAAAAGACAAAGACAATGAAAATAGGCAGAATCATTGAAAATGCCAACTGTGTTGTGAATGGAGAACCTGTGGAACAAGTAAAACATTTCAGCTACTTAGGCACGATTTTTAGTGAAGATGGTAAATTCAATATAGAAATAGACAACAGAATCAGCAAAGCTGGTATGGTTGGAAGTCAATTGAATAAATTCATATGGAATAAGAGAGAAATTAGTTGGAACACTAAATTAGTGTATACAAGCCAGTGTTCAAACCAGTTTTAACTTACGGATCTGAGAGCTGGGTCAGAAGTAAAACACTTGACCAAAGACTCGAGACCACAGATATGAGAGTCCTGAGAAAGATTATAGGCGTGAACAGATGGCATTAATGGCAATATCATATTAAAAACAAGGATATTAGGAAAGAACTTGACATTGTCAGCATTAAGGAATGCGTTAGACGAGCTAATCTCAGGTGGTATGTTCACTTAAACAGAATGGGCGAAAAAAGATTAGCAAAACAAATGTGTTCTCTGCCAGGTTGGCAGGAAAACGACCCAGAGGAAGACCAAGATATAGGTGGATTGATACGGTACAAAGTGCCTTGGACGATAGAAATATAAGATCTGATAATGTTGGAGTCTTGACAAGTAACAGACTGATTTGGAGGAAAATTGTAGATAGGAAGTTAGTAATGATGTAATTTTTGTTTCATGTAGTACTATCATATCCTGTACACCCCTTGAGGGTACATGGCAGGAATTTGTTGATGATGTTGTTGTTGATGATGGAAAAGATTATGTAAAAAATCTTAATTATCATTCCCCTTATCCTTCACTCTCTCCCCAACAGAATGGTTGTTTGGGTAGCATTGTTATTTCACTAGGGAATAATTAGAGAACAAGATGTCCACAGTCTTCTGCATCCATTAAGTGTTTTATGTCTATAGATATGTGTGTTCATGGGGTTCAGTTTGTGGGATGAATGCCCGAGTTTCCGGGAGGCAAAACCCTGCCATCTCCATATGAGATCGGATGACTCACCTTCAGTTGAAGTGGACTGATAAAAATTCTTTATGTCATGGAATTCGGAATTCAAACTCACATCTTTCTAACTAAAATGCTTCATAATACTGACTTTATGGAGGACAATCATTATTAGTTGTATTAGCATTTAACATCCGTACACACACACACACACCAGTTACTTGTATATGGAATGAATTTTACTCAGATTTGGTATCAGAACCTTTTACAAAAATTTGTCAAACTGTTCCCATTTTCTGTTCAACTGTACAGTTATCCCTCGACTTACATCTGTTCAAGTTACGTCCTTTCGAAGATAAATCCGTGATCCCATAAGGGAATAAATAACATTTTCGGCTATACTTTCAAACAAGGTGCAAGCGAGCATAAGGAAGAGCATGCGCAGTGGCAGCAGCACTTTCAGTGGCAACCTCCCTAGGCAGTCGGCACGTGTCTTCAAGAGTTCCTCTGTTGATTTTGTGTTTGAGAAATGGGTTATTTGTGTATTTATTGTTAAACATTGGCGCAGTTTTGTGCAACATGGCCCCTAGATAATCAAAAAACCTAGTGAAGAATAACAGAAAAAGAGGCAAGCAATTGATCTTGAAACGAAGTTGCGAGTTATAAAGCAACATGAAGCTGGTAAGCCCATCAATGTGATCGCACATAACTTCAGATGGTCTCATTCTACAGTGACAACCATTTTGAAAAATAAGGATAAAATCATAGAGGCTGTGAAAGGATCTGCTTCCATTAAATCGACGATAGTGACGAAGCAACGACAAGGTCCTATCGGTGATATGGAAAAGCTACTTGCATCATGAATACAGGACCTGAACTAAAAGCGCATAGCCCTTAGCACTGTCTCTTCAACATGTTGAAGGAGAAAGCAGAACCCAATTATGACTACAAATTCTTTCAAACAACTTCTTCCAGTTGGTTCATGAGATTCAAGCAGTTGAATCTCATGAAATCTTATCGGCACTTGCAGATTCAAGCATGAATCTGCAAGTGCCGATAAGAAGGCCCCCAAGAAGTTTGTGGAGAAATTGGATAAAATTATTATGGAGGAAAATTATTTGCCACAGCAAATATTTAATATGGATGAGGAAGATTTGGGTGATTATTCTTTTTTTTTATAGTGGCAGTAACACACAGTACATTTTTATAATAAGATTTAAAAATTAAAACGACAGTATACTTATTATGGTTAAGTCCCTAAACCCTATAACTCTGTTGATTTAATGTATCGACTTACATCCGACTCGCTTACTTCCTGTCAGATGGAACGGAACCCAGACGTAAGTCGAGGGATGACTGTATTTGGGGGCTACAAAGGGACAACATGTTGACATTTTATGTTGCAATAACTCTCTGACTTAGTGGAATTTGCACAATTGCTGGAATTTGTAAAACCTAAAAGAAGTCTGTGTGGTTCAGTTTTAGTTCCAACAGGATCACTTTTATTAGAAAATTTTCATAAAGTTTTGAAATGATATTAATAATTCCACTCTAGCTGGATGAAATTTTATAGTTGAAATCTATATTAAAACCAATCAGTTTTAATTTCAATTTAATCATTGTTGTTGTGAAAAAATTAGGTAGAATGAACTTTTATGTCTAGAGATAAATCGCTATCTACACAATGAAGTAGCAGGTAGACTTACAGAATAATGTTGTAAAAAACAACAAAATAATTATAACATCTCAATGATCACCTACATATATTGTCTACATCTTGGGTGATGTTAGGTATTCTTACTGAACACTTTGAAACAATGGTTTTCAAAAAAATTCATCGAAAGATGAATTTTCTTGAAATGAAAGAATTGATCAAAAATTTATTGGTGATTATTTTTTTCAATCAATTGTATTTGGGATGAATTGTCATGTGATGAAGTGTCATTTGATGAACTGTTTATTTGATAAATTGCCATTCGTTAAATTGTTGTTTGATTAATTGTTTATTCGACAAATTGTTGTTTGATTAATTGTTTATTCGACAAATTGCTTTTTCAACGAATTGCCATTTGTTAAACTGACTTTTGATGAACAGTTTTTGATGAATTTTCATGGAACCTTTTGAAGCAGTATGGTGTGAAGTGGAGGTGGATAGGATGAAATGTTTAATAGGATGTTGCTATAGACTAGTAATGCAGAAGGCAGCAAGAAGGAAATGTGTAGGCATATTGTTCTGGTTAATAAGAAAAGGGTGATCATTATAGGTGATTTCAATTATGGTAATATAGACTAGAATGAAGAGAAAGCCTCAGGAATCAAAGAGAATGAATATGAGTTTTTAAGGGACAACTCCTTAAGCATACATAACAGATGTCACACGTGGATCGAGGATATTGTTGCAAATGAAGTATATCTTCCTCCAGCTGGTGAAAGTGACCATGAAGTGATCGCATGGGTGGTGGTCAGCCATATCAGGACTTTTGTGAGAAAGGGTTATATGTGGAACTAAAAGGCAGTTGATTATGACAAACTCAGGAGGTAGTTGCAGTGATATCATGAAATGAGAGATTGGATGGAAAGGAAATTAATGCTCCTTGGTCTCTACTCAAGAAGTATCTGGTAGAGGCAATGACAGCATGTTCCAAAGGTCAGGAGATAAAATAATGTAGATGTAAAATGGATGACTGAAGAAGTGAGGCATGCAATCTGGAAGTAAAAGCATTGTGAAGGTGGCACAAGATGAGTGGAGATAATCAGTTACATGAGGAGCACAAAGCACAAGCAAGGAAGGTGACTTAGTAAGGGTAGCAAAATTATGGTGTGAGCAGCAGTTAGCAAATAAAGCTAAGAGAAATCGTATGGAGTGTTTCTGGATATGTGGCCAGTAGAAGGAACAATGATTATGGGAGGATGACGTTGGTCAGTGAAAATGGGAGAATAATAAACATTAAGGAGGATATAGCATAAGTGTTTAATGAGCAGTTCGTTAGAGTATTCCATCCTTGTGATTGTAACATAATGCAGAACTTGAGAGCAGCAGAAAAGTGGAAATGGGGGACGAACCACTGATGGCGAGCGAGCAGGAGGTATGTATATGAAGAATTGAGTAAATTTGATGTCGACAAGGCCATGGGACTTGATGGTATATATCACCACGTGTCTTGAGGGAATGTCCAGGGAGTGAACAATAGCTTTAACATACATTTTTAACATGAATCTTAGATCAGTCCAGGTTCCAGAGGAGCAAAAAGATGGCAAAATTGTTTAGTAGATTAATGCATTAGATTAGAGATTGGCTGTTTGATAGGTATCAACAGGTTGTGGAAGGAGTGATATCCCAGAAGAGGAAAGTCACTCCACTGTGTGCTCTAGAGGTCTGTTTTGGGGCCACTGTTGTTTAATTTGTATGTAAATGACATTGGAAAGAGTTTAAATGGTGATATACAGTTGTTTGCAGATGATGATGCAAAGTTGGGGAGTTATGAGAAGTTCAGCAGATGTTGTAGCTTTGCAAGAGGGCCTAAATAGACTGTTTGAATGGATGCATGTGTGGGATGTCAGTTTAATGTAGAAAAGTGTAAGGTTTTAAAATTTGGGAAGCAAAGACATGATGCAGAGTACAGTATTGGTGGAGAAGATGAAAGATCTGGATAGGGACTTGAAATTTTGTGGATATTTTGCTAAAATTGTGAAGACAACATAGCGGATTATGGGAATGATGCAGAGAATACTGACATGTAGAAGTAAGGATGTTCTGATTCCACTGTACAAGGCTTTGATCAGGCCATATATGGATTACTGTATACAGATTTGGTTGCCTGGTTTACAAAAGGATAATGAGATATTGACTAAGTTGGTTTCTAGTCTCTGAAATGTGGAATATGAGGACAGATTGAGAGAATGCAAATTATAGCACCTAGTGGATAGAAGGAATAGGAGACATGATTGAGACATATATGTGACAGGGGAAGAATGAAGGGCCATCCCTGAAAGCTGTATAAGGTGGGCGTGAGCAAGAGGTTGAGGAGTAGATTTTCTGCAATAGTCTCTGAAATGTGGAATATGAGGACAGATTGAGAGAATGCAAATTATAGTACCTAGTGGATAGAAGGAAGAGGAGAGACATGATCGAGACATATAAGTGACAGGGGAAGAATGAAGGGCCATCTCTGAAAGCTGTATAAGGTGGGCGTGAGCAAGGGGTTGAGGAGTCGATTTTCTGCATGGAGAGTAATGGGTGATTGGAATGCATTGCCTGAAAGTGTGGTGAGTGCAGGGACAGTGAATGCAAGTCAAGGCATGATATGCAGAGTTGATTTCATCCTCTTGAATGCAACATCACGAGGAGCTTGAGTGTAGAAAGTATGGTGGAGAAGGAACTGACAGTAAGTGAGTAGGCGAATAATTATGTAAACCTGATTTTAGGACCTGTTAATTCTCTTGAGCATTCCTTCAAGACATGCAGTTACTCATGTTTAATATGAGCCTTGCAACATGGAAAGTCCCAAATGAGTGGAAAGAGTTAAACTGTTACACTTCATGAAGTGGGAGATAAGACTGAGGCTACAAATTATAGGCTGGCCTGTGCATTTGGGGTTGTGGTTATTAGTGAGGGCTAGGAATGGTAATAATAATTTCCACTGGGTTGATCATAGCAGTATTCTCTGTGATGGTCAGCATGAGTTTGTTAAAGGGAGGTTATATTTTAGCAACCTGCTTATGTACTACAACAGAGTAACAAATTCATTGGACAAGGGATATGCATATAAAATGGTATACTTGGATTTCTCAAAGGCCTTTGATAAATTACATGACAAAGTTGTAACTAAATTGAAATGGATGGTATTGGATAAGAGACTAATAAATTGGATAGGTGATTGGCTGTTAGATATGTATCAGTAGGTTGTGTATGGGGAAGTGATGAAAAGAGGAAGGTCAGTAGTGATGTACTGCAAGAGTGTCTGTTTTGGAACCATTTTTGTTTAATTTGTATGTGAACAATATTATGATATTAGGACAGGCTTAACTGAAAATAGACTATTTGCTGATAATTATTATTATTACACCCTCCATGGAGTCGACAGACTCATCGTGGGAGGTTCATTCAAATGACAACACATTTATCATATAGAACCTTAAAATCCTTAACACTTCTTGCATTAACAACACATTCTGGTAATGCATTCCATTCACTGACAATTCTCCATCTAAAAAATCTACTCCTCACACCCCCTCTTCACCACACTCTTACATAACTTCTAAGGATGATCTCTGATTCTTCCCCTCTCACCTTCTACTCTTTTTATAATTCCTTCTGGATTAATCTGATAAAATCCTCTCACTAACTTAAATGTCTCTATCATATCAACTCTCTTCCTCCTATCCAACAAACTCTGCAATCCACATTTCTTCAATCTCTCTCCATAGGCAGCATTCCAAACTCCTGATACTGTCTTAGTCACTTGTCTCTGGACCCTCTCCAATGTCTCCACATCACATTGAAAATCAAGTGACCAGATTTGAGCACAATAGTCCAAGTGTGATCTGACCAGTGCCTCATACAGTGGCACAACCACTTCCTTATCCTTACATGTTAGAGTACTTCTTATCATAGCAGCACTACGATGTGCAGCCTTTGCAACACTAGCAATATGTCCTCTAAACTTCAGTCTACTATCAACCATCACTTCCAAATCTCTAATCTCATCCATTTTCTGCAGTTAGGCACCATCGATATAGTACACAGCCTTGTATTTCTGCACTCCAAAATGCAACACCTCGCACTTATTGATATTAAAATTACAACCCCCACTCTTTTGTCCAAGTAAAAAGTCTATTCAAATCTTCCTGAAGGGATTTAACATCAGTAATGCTACTTATATCTATATTAAAAGATGTTTATAAAAATGTAGTTGCAGCAGTTAGAATAGGTGATGCTTTGGGGAAATAGTTTAAAAGAAGCGGAGATACTAGCTAACCATCTAACCGGAGATACTAATGATCCATCTAACCAATATACAGGGGGGGACCCAATATCACCAAGCATTTTCATCGTACATTTAGAAAGAGCAATGGATAAAATGAAGGAAGATGCAAAAGGAATATCAGTGCATGGAATGAGAATTAATGATCTGAGATTTGCAGATGACATTGTGGAAGAAGATGAAAGAGAACTACAAAAAACACTGAAACTGTTAAATGAGGAAGGAAAGAGATTTGGACTTGTTATGAACTTGGAAAAAACAAAGACAATGGTATTTGGTGAGAAGAACATGAAACAAAAGATACAAGTGGATGGAATTAATAGAGAAAATGTAGAACAATTCACATATTTGGGAAGCAAAATGACATATGATTTGGACTGTAAAAAAGAAATAACTATCAGGATTGCAAAGGGAAGAACAAATCTGAAGGCCATGGATAACATCTGGAAAAGTAAAGTGATCAGCCTGCAAACAAAACTAAGAGTACTGGAAATATGCATCTTTCGATTGTGTACTGTATGGATCTGAAACGTGGATAATAAATAAGGAATCAAGAAAAAGAAATTTGGCATTTGAAAGAACTTGTTACAGGAAGATTCTAAGAATGGGATGGGTACAGAAAGTCACAAATGAAGAGTTCTATCAGAAGATACAACCAAAGGAGAATCTAATGCAGAAGATTATAAAATGGAAGCTGCAATTATTTGGACACATCTGCAGAATGAGTGAGGACTGGAAGATAAAAGACATTCATGTTTGGTATTATGGATGGTGTAAACAGAAGAGGTAGGCCATACAGAGAATGGATAGACGACATAAAGGACTGGTGTGGAATGGGTGTACAGAAACTGCGACATTGTGCATGGGACAAAGAAAGGTGGAAGAAGATAGTGAAGGAGGCATCGGACACCAAGAAGTGAGCCCATGGTTCGTGATGATGATGAATACTACTTATAATCCTTGCCAACTTTGCATCATCAGCAAATAACTGAAGATCCCCAGTCAGTTAACATGATATATCATTTATAAATAAGTTAAACAGCAGGGGCCCAAGAACAGAACTCTGGGGCATGCCACTGGTTACCCTCCTTTTTCGAGACACTGCTCCATCATATACAACCTGCTGGTATTGCTCAGAGAGCCAATCTCTGATCCATCTAACCAATATACTATATATTCCCATCATCTGCAGCTTTTACACCAACTTATCATGTGGTAATCTATCAAACACTTTTGCAAAGTCTAAGAATATCACTGTATATGATTCTTCCTTATCTAACACACTGTCACCTTATTATTATTATTGGGTTGATAGAATGCTATGTCTATCAACCCAATTCTGTATTCTATTCCTTATCTCTCCAACACCTTGACCACAACCACAGTTATACAGACTGGCCTATAGTTGGAGACTTCTTAGAACCATGCTTGAAGTTGCAAAGTTGGGAAGAACTATAAGGAGTAAGGCAGATGTTACATGAAGATCTGAATAGACTGTGTAAGTGGCAAATGAGTAGTTAACAGTTTAACATAATAAAGAGTAGGGTCTTGAAATTTGCTAGGAAAAGATGGGATGCAATGTATATAGTTAACAGAGAAATTTTGAAGGAGGTGGAAGACACCTGAAATTTAGAGAGTCCCATTGTTAAAACTGTGAGAATATCACAAGATTATGGCAAAGATGAGGAGGACTTTGAGATGCAGAAGAAAATAGGTTATAATTTTCTTGTATAAGGCCTTGATTTTCTAGCCAACATTATCCAAAGGTGGAAAATGTTGTGAAGTGACACTGGCAGAATTTACATTGGAGGTTATTAACTGGTAGGCTTTCAAGTAGTGAAGAAGTTGGTTGTTGATAACAGTCTCTGTTATTTTTGGGAGAACTGGGGCGATTGATTTCTTTTTACTTCATTTTTTGGGATGGAATGAACATAGGCTTGCTTCCATACTATGGATAGTAGGTGGTAGTCAAGTATGGCAGATTGTAAAAGCTGTAGATTGATTTTAGGATGGATTTCTGAAACACATTTAAGAGTGATATCATCAGGAACAGAAGATTTGTTGGTATCCAAGCTATGAAGGATTCTTCTGATTGCATCTTCATTTTGACAACAGTTTTTTTTTTTTTTTTGGGGGGGGGGGGGTATTGCTTATTAGAGGAGATCAATTCCATTTTATTATGGTGATGTTATTAATATCACCTAGATGTGAGTAAGGTGGAAGTATATAAAGGAAGAATCAACACCTAGAAAAGAATCAGAAGGCAAATTTTAATTTTTCAGGTCGCCATTTGAACAGAAGGCAAGTTTTCTGCACTTGGCAATTTCAATATAAGATTTGGGTTTTGTTGATGCTTTTTTTTAAATTTTTTTTATAGATGTTGTAGGCTGTGGTATGGAACAACGGTAAGCAAGAGCCACTTCAGATAAGCTGAATTTCAAATTTAGACTGATTGGGCATAGTTGGTAGAAAAACCAAAGCACAGACACTGGAGTTTGGGATTGAATAAAGGCCTTCATTCCAGCAAGGATTATTTCATTTCTTAGGTAAAAGTACATGTTTGGATCAGGAGAGGGGAAGCAGTAAGACCAAGGAAAGAAGCCAGCCTGCCTCATGGTGCGGCTTAATAAGAGCGCTCGTTCAGCCATATTGCGGTAGGCAGCATTGCTACTCTAACAATTCCTGTTAGCATAGCAAGTGCAGAAAGAAATTTTTCCAAGCTTAAAAGTTTGCAAATAATTTTTAATTATTTGCAAACAGCAATGACCTAAGAAAGATTGGTTAATCTAGCAACTATGTCAATAGAGGTAGACATAGCTTATAATTTAAATTTAGAAGAGCTTATAAACAGTTTTATTGTGCGATTTAATTAATATTATTATGTAATCATTTTGCATTAATGTTTCTCATGTAATAAAAACAAAATAGCAATTGGAGATTTTCTTATATTTTTGTTTTATAATCCATCAGGAGCGATATTTAATTGTTTTCCTCAGGGTGCAATCTAATCTGGCGACGGCCCTGAGTGGCCATAATACTGAGAATGGTTTGATGAAATACATGCATAAAAGTTAAAGTGTTTTTTTTTAATCCAAAAGGAGTGTCGACATCAATATTATATTTGGAAGGAAGGAAGGAAAGCTGATTATAAAAAATATTAAGCATATTGGAATGATGATAAGGATTATCTTGTATTCTGATGGTTAGGTAGATAACTTGTGGCAGATCATTAAAATAGCACACAAATGTTCTGACACTTCTATTAGCTTGATTGGAAAGAGAAGGAAAGCCAATATCAGTTAAGAACACTGATGTCCCACAATGAAGATGACTTGATTGCAAAAATCAAGTTTTAGCAATAATCAAAGAGATTAACATCAAATGAATGTGTGGCATGCAGATCGGATATAGGTTGAAATTTAGATAGACTTGTTAGTGAGATTATCAGATGAGGTTCCATGAGAAAAGCAGGTCAGGTTTAGATGCCTACAGGCAGTGGTAGTGCATATCATTTATATCTTGTGTTAAGTTACAAATGTTAAAGTGTATCAACCAAATTCCATACAATATATTATTATCATCTCAAGACGCCCACTGAGTCAAAGACTCATCGTAGAGGTCTGTCTCTTTGTCATACACACACACAACTCATCATACCATGCCTTAAATACATTCAAATTCTCTACAGCCTAGACACGCTCAGACAATGTGTTCCAATCATTCATAATTTTCTATGTAAAAAACCTGCTTCTCACTTCCTTGCTCACACCTTCCTTACATAGCTTCCAGAGATGACTTCTTGTTTCCCCCCCATTTCCCACCATTTTATGAAAATCTCTTGAACATTAATCCTATAACAACTTATTAACTTATACTCTCTATCATATCACCCCTCTTCCTACTATATACTAGACTCTGTAAATTGAATCTTCTCAACCTTTCTTCATACTCAACATTCCAGAGATCAGAAATACCTTAGTCAATCACCTCTGGACCATTTCCAATATTTCTTAATCCTTTTGAAAATTAGGTGACCAAATCTGTACATAGTAGTCCATGTCTGGCCTAATCAAGGAATTATATGATGGAACCAGAATCTACAGGGAAACCTTGCTTACCGCAAATTCGATAAGCACGATAATCAGTCAGCGTGAGTGAGTGAGTGAAATGATACTATTTCCTGCTTTAAGCAAGTGATTAATCAATTAGCATGATTTTTTTACATTATGCAAAATTTTTTGTCGCAAATCTGCAGCAATCGGCAGCACTTTTCAATGTAACAGCCAGTGGGCAGTGGCAGTGCATAAGGCCACAACATCTGCTCTGCAGCAGCCAGTGACACTCGACAGTTGACTCAAAGCTATCATCGCAAGCGGAGGCAGGCAATAAAGTAATAAAAAAGCCATGTGGCAGAAGGTCTTACCTCACTGTGCAAATTATTTCATTGGTTTTAATAACCCAGCTGATAACATTATTAAAGAAATCAGCGAACTTGCATTTAATGAACAGGATAATGAAGACGTGAAAACTTGCCAGATTCCCATTCAGAACAGTTAAGTGAGAATGATCTCTTCAACTAGAAAAACAGCGTGCATATGAAGAAGAAGATAAGGAGTATGAACAAGAAGAGAATGCTATGACTAAGAAGCTAACTGCAAAAGAACTTGAGCTAGTTTTCGATCACATTGAACATGCTAAGGAAATTTTATTTGATGCTGATCCTGATATGGAATGAAGCTTCAAAGTCCGTCAAAATCATGATAAAGTGATCGCCAGCTATCACAAATTGCATGACAATATGAAAAAGTCAAGCACTATTCAAACATCTTTACTTAATTTTTTTGTAAAAAAGTAGCTCAATCAAATGTTTAGACATTAAATAAAAATGTAAGCAAGTAATTTTTATTAACTTTGATGATTTTATCCTCTGATATAGATTATACATTTTTTTTCTTCAAATTTACGCTAACTAATGGATGAATTATAATTATTCCTATTGTTTTACTGTATTTGCTTAACGTGATTTCGCTTAGCGTGCATTAATCGATGGATTAATTAATTGCGTTAAGCAAGGTTTTCCTATATTTACTTCTACAAGTCGGTATTCTCTGCATCGCTGCCAGAATTTGTTATATTGTCCTCGCAATTTTGAAAATGTGTCCTCTAAATTTTAGATCCTTATCCACCACACTCCAAGATCTCTTATTTCCTCGACCTCAAACAATATATACCCACCACCAAGCATAAACACTACATCCCATCTTGTTTTCCAAATTTAAAACCTTACATTTTGCAAAAGTGAATTGTCATCATCACTCTCGTGACCATTAATACAGTCTATTCAAGGTTCTTGTAAGGCCACAACATCTGCTCTGCTCCTCATAGTTCTTTCTAACTTTGCTTCATCTGCAAACAACTGAATATCCCCATTCAAATCTTCCCCAATATCACTACAGGTTAAACAGCGATGGATGGCCCTGAAACAGATCCAGGGTACAAAACTAGTGACCTTGCTCTTCTGGAATAGTGCTGCTCCATCCACAACTTGCTAATATCTAAAACATAGCCAATCTCCAATCCAATGCACTAATCTAATATCCAACCTGATCTGCTCTAGTTTGACTCAATTTATCGTGGTAATTTATGAAAAGCCTTTGCAAAATCAGTCTAAGTATACTACTGTGTATTCATCTCCCTCATTCAATGAAGCTGTTACCTTATTGTAATAAGTAAGTAGATTACTAAAACATGACCTCACTTTAGCAAATCCATGCTGTTGACCCAATTCCAGATCCTCGTTCTCATTACCCTCTCCAACACTTTAACCATAACACCCTGACACACAGATTGGCCTATAATTTGATGCTGCTTGAGTTCTGTTACCTCCCTTACGAAGTAGTACAATCTTGCCTTCTTTCAATATACATACATACATCTAGAGATCAATTTAGCACTGCTTACTTAAATGCTATGCATTTAAGTAAGCAATGAATTACTTAAATCAGCATTTAAGACATCAGACACCAATGGGCAGTGAGTCCGTGATGATGATGATTTAAGACAGCAATACTTACCTGAGTGAGGGATGGAGTTTTTTATTTTTTTTGGTATATTTTTGAAGTTTTATATGCTTTTTTGATGAGAGATTATTTTCTGATTTGTAGTCTTGCTGGATTTATTTATGTCTTTCATAATTAGTAATGTAAGAAGTTAATTACAGAGTAAGTGCATGTGAGGATGAAAGACTTGTGAACATGTTCCTTACACAAGGGAGAACCCATGCTAGCTTCCAGTTCCCCTACATATACCACTATACATGGACTTCCTTCAGGCAAGATCTGACAGAGGTGGCAGCAGGTTTATTTGCTAGCTGGCCAAGAAACCTCCTGATGTATTACCATTAGGTCAGGTTTCATGTGCTATTCAGCAAACCATGTGGAGAACTGATTTAATATTGTCCTCCCAAATGAAGGAAATACAGGCTTCCTAATGTGTGTGTCACTGCACTTCAGGTGAGAAGAGGAGGGAAAAAGAAATTGAAGAACCTTAGACCAAACATTGCAAGAGCCACTTCAAGCCTCCAATAAGTAAGGTTAAGGTGGTGTTTCATGTTTGGTGAGAAAAGTTATCTAGGGCTCTAGTTAGCATTGCTTACTTAAATGCTATGCATTTAAGACAGCAATACTCACCCGGTGGACTGCAGATTGGTTGTGGAAACAGACCACACCACTGGAAGGTGAGGTTGATGGTTGGTACTGGGAGATGTTATATGTTGGACATCAACAGCCTATTAGGGGGGAAAAATCCAACCTCTAAGCAAGTTAGTTTAGTGAATAGCACTTCTGGTTTTTAACCTGCTGACTACCAGATTCATAGCTGACTATAGCTCATCAGAGAGCTTTACCAGAGGCCTTAAATCACCTAAAAATGAATAATCTGACCTCCTGATTCTAATTCTCATTCAACCCATGATATTAAAATGCTATTAGTTTACTATTTTTACTACCACAACATAAAAAACAAAGTTGTGGTAGCTAGAGATGTCATTATAAACCTTTCCAACAATACAATAAGCAATACAAAAAGCGCCTCCGTAGTGTAACTGGAAGAACGACGATACGCTGTGCCCTACAATTGGAAAAGGCCTAAGTTCGATTCTCACCGTGACAAGAAGAATCTTTATATGTTTTTTTTCAATTGAAGGTAAGTTAGCTGATCTCATATGGAGGTAGCAGGGTTTTTTCTCCCGAAAACTCAGGTTTTTCATCCTGCATATAGACAAATTGGCCTTCAGAACAGATGCAATTTGCAGACACAAAATACTAGTGGTGGTGGGCAGTTAATGGCAGTGGCAGTTCACTGTATTTGGTGGATTAAGTGGTGAAGACGGAGAGTTGTAGAGTAGGTGCCCTCCTTCAATGAGTCTTTGAACTCCTTGGAGGCATCATGTAATAATAATAATGTTATTGGATATAATAAATTTAGTTTAATCCTTTATCCAAGTGTGTGCAAACAAAGTTTGCGCCTGAAAGTATCTTCAGGACTGGGGTAAAGTGGTACAACACTGGGCAACTCCTTGCAAAGGTGGAGCAAGCTACCAACTACCAACACTCCTATCTCAGTATCTCCCATAATGCAAAACACATCTCCTTGCAGATATGTATAATGTTATGCATTAAGAGAAGGGCCACTACCCAGACTAGTTTGTACCACTTTACCACAGTCCTGAAGATACTTTCAGGTGCAAACTTTGTGCACACACTTGGATAAAGGATTAAACTAAATTTATTATAGTCTGACCAAGTGAAAAATAAACTTTCAAAATGTTATTGGATAGTTTGACAAAATCTAAATATAGGATTATTAACAAACCCAAACTCAGCATCTAGAAGAACAAACCCAATGTCAAAGAATTGAAGATAGGAACCATCAATATGAGGAATATTATTGGAAAGGAAATCAAACTTGCAGAAGAACTGGAAAAGTATCATGTGGACATAATTGGCAACACTGAGACAAAGAAGACAAAAACAATATAAAAAGTACTGAATGTGAAGTGCTCAGTAAGGAGATACTGGAAGTTAAAACTGAGTCTAACGTGTTAAACAGAGAAATTAGGACTATAGAGATTACTTTAGCTGAAGTAACTAGAACAGGATTACGTATGGGTGAGTTTTTGGTGAATGATGAAGTAATAAATAGTATGGGGTGATTGGGAGTCAACAAACTAAAACCACAAGAGATCTGGAAGAAACGAGATGTCGTGAGAGTGGGGGGGATAAGTAAAAGCGCATAGCGTAATGAAACTGGGAGAGTCATGCTAAATAGCATAGAAAATGAGTCCATGAGTGACGCTTATGTGGACTTGAATGAAGTTAAGAGTGGTAAGATATATGGTGATTCTATGATTAAGGGTATGGGAGAGCGGTATGCCTGAAGAGTGCTTGGCTGGTGGGACAATAGAAAGAGTGGCTTTAGCAATAAAGAGAGGGCATGATGCAACAAGATGATAGTTATGGTGGGTAAAAATGACCTGGGTGGCGGTATAAATCGGGCAGCAAAAGATTTAAGAACATTGTTACATATAGTGAAGAGGAAAAGTGTCAATGGGAGGATAGTATGTGTGCTGCCTCGTTTTGACAATTACGAGTTAAGTAAACGAGCGATGATAATGAATGATATGATTGCAAGAATGTACAAAAAAAAAGAGGTTTGGAATTTGTCGATGTCTGCAGTGTGTTTGAAGGAAAAATATAGTTGTATGCTAGAGATTGGCTGCATCTGAACATGGAAGGACATAAG
Source organism: Typopeltis vanoorti (assembly GCF_054136105.1). Lineage (NCBI taxonomy): Eukaryota > Metazoa > Arthropoda > Arachnida > Uropygi > Thelyphonidae > Typopeltis > Typopeltis vanoorti. The sequence goes on from NC_143562.1 coordinate 63,814,387, forward strand.
CAATTGAAGAAGTTACTGTTTTTTGAACAAGTTGAAGTAATTGGGCAGGGAAACTAATATTGAAAAGGTTGGGTGTAAGAGAGAGAAACTTTAGCAGTGATTGTATATTATTATTATTTCCCAAGACCTCATGGAGTCAAAGACTCATCTGGGAGGTCCTTTTATCACACACATCATACCGTGTCTTAAAAACACTCAAACTCCTTGCAGACACCACACTCTCAGGCAAGGCATTCCAATCATTCACAACTCTGCATGAAAAAAACCTGCCTCAATCCCCTACTCACACCCTCTTTATACAGTTTCCAGGGATGACCTCTGGTTCCCCCCTGATCTCCCACTATTCTCTGTAGAACTTCTCCACCACTGATCTTATGACAACCCCTTACCAACTTGTAGGTCTCTATCATATCTCCCCTCTTCCTTCTCTCCACCAGACTCTGCAAATTACATCTTCTCAATCTTTCCTCATACTCAACATTCCAGAGGTCAGAAACTACCTTGGTCAGTCGCCTTTGGACCCTTTCCAACATCTCTTCATCCTTCTGAAAACCCGGTGACAAAATCTGGGCACAATAGTCCATGTGTGGCCTAATCAAAGCCTTATACAACGGAACAAGAATCTCCCTACTTCTACTCGTCAGTGTCCTCCGCATCATTCCCAGAAGCCTTTGTGTTGTCTTCACAATTTTGGCGATGTGTCTACTAAATTTTAGATCCTTATCCACTATCATCCCAGATCTCTTATTTTCTCTACCTCCAACAATATATTCTCACCAAGCATAAATTCTGCATCCCATCTTTGTTTTCCAAATTTTAAAACCTTACATTTTGCAACATTGAACTCACATCCCCATTTGCTTGCCCAATCACTCAATTTATTCATGTCTTCTTGCAAGGCCACAACATCTTCACTACTCTTTATGGTTTGTCCCAACTTTGCATTATCTGCAAACAACTGAATATCTCAATCCAAATCTTCACCAATATCATTAATATACAAGTTAAATAGTAATGGCCCTAAAACAGACCCCCTGAGGCACTCCACTAGTGACTTTCCTTTTCCTGGATATCGCACCCCCATACACAACTTGTTGATACCTATCAGATAGCCAGTCTCCAATCCAATGCACTAATCTAATATCCAACCTCATCTGCTCTAGTTTGACTGTCAACTTATCATGAGGTACTCTATCAAAAGCCTTTGCAAAATCCAAGTATATTACTGTGTATCCTTCTCCTCTGTCCAAGGAAGCAGTCACTTTATTGTAATGAGTAGATTACTAAAACATGACCTCCCTTTAGCAAATCCATGCTGTCCATCAAAGATTATACCATTGTTGTCAACCCAACTCTGGATCCTAGTTCTCACAAGCTTCTCCAACAACTTAACCACAACACCTGACACAGAGATAGGCCTATAGTTTGATGCTTGAGTTCGATCACCTCCTTTATGAAGTGGCACAATCTTGCCCTCCTTCCACTCTTTAGGAACTTGACCAAGTGCAAGATTCATATTAAAAAAATATGTCAAGGCAGGTGTCAACTCTGGCACATTCCTTCAGAATATGTGGTGATATATTATCAAGTCCCACAGCCTTATTTACATCTAGTTTACTCAACTCCCCAAACACCTCTTGCTCACTTACAGTCAGTCTCTCCTCCCCATCATCAACTGCTCTCAATCTCTCCATGAAGTCACATTCACAAGTTTGAAAGCTCTTTATGAACTGCTCATTAAGTATCTCCACCACACATTCTGCAACAGCTGTCTATATACCATTTCCTCCAACCAATGTCATCCTTCCATAATCATTCTTTCTTTTGCTGGCTACATATCGAAAGAACTCCCTAGGATTCTTTTTGGCTTCATTAGCTAACTGCTGTTCATACCTCTCTTTAGCTACTCTCGCTAACCAAGTCATCCTCCTTGCCTGGTCTTTGTAGACCTCATGAAATTGATTACTTCCACTCTTATGCTGCCTCCACAATGCCCTTTTTCTCTATATCGCATGCTTAATCTCTTTATTCATCCATCTCACACCTACCTTATTTAACCTTCTCGCCCTTGGAATACATTTAGACATTGCATCTACTAAATAGTTTTTGAAAATCCCCCAAGCTGCATTGATCTCTTTTCCAGCTAACTCCTCATTCCATGCTACACCTGCAAGCTGTTTCCTGAGCGCTTCATAATCCCCCCCCCCCCCCCCTTGTAGTTCCACATATACCCTTTTTTCAAAAAAGGTATATTTTTTGGGGGTCCTTGCACTGCTGGCAACCACCCAGGTAATCACCTCATGGTCACCTTCACCAATTGGTGGATGATTTGACACCTCATTTATAATTACATCCTCTGATGAGATGACCAAATCCAAGACCCTTAATCCTCGTGTGCCCTCTGTTACATACTGTCTGAGGTAGTTATCCCTCAAAAACTCAAGAAACTCATTTTCTTTACTTCCAGTTGCTATCTCTTCATTCCAGTCTATATTGCCATAATTAAAATCACCCATAATGAATCCTTTTCTTATTTGCTTGGCTTATTTGACTATACATTTCACTATCACCACCATCCATATTACAAGGTCTATAACAACATCCCACCAAGTATTTGATTCTATTCACCTCTATCTCACACCGTATCTCAATTTTTATTGATCTTTATTCGCAGAATAAATTGTAGAAGAGAGGGGATACAAATCGACATGGGACCACTGAAATTAGTGACTTGTATATCAGTTCTAAAGCTGGTACAAGAACTAGAGGGAATCTGCAATTTTTGTATACCAATGCAAGAAGCATTCGAAATAAGAGAGAAGAATTTTTAGCATTAGCCAGTGCAATCTCACCAAAAGTTGTAGGCATTAGTAAAACTTGGCTGTCAACAGAAGATGTGGTCACTGGAATTGAATGTGATGAGTGCAGTATTTTCAGGGAGGATAGAGAAGACAGAACAGGGGGGGAGGAGTACTGTTGATGATAGCTGATGTGTTGCAGCCAAAGAAAGTAGTATATCAAGATGATAGACATGTGAATGAGAGTTCAATTGAGGCGGTCTGGTGTGAAATAGTGACCAATGCAACCAAATATACAGTTGGATGCTGCTATAGGCCAGGTGGTACAGGGGGAGATATTGAATTCATGCATCAGCAAATTAGTGCAGGTTTAGTGATTATTATGGGGGATTTTAATTATGGTGATATCAACTGGAAGGAGGAAATATCACGTAGCAAAAAGGAAATGGAGTTCATACATCTTCTACGAGATAATTACTTGAAACAGCACATAACTGAAGGGACACGTAGTGTGAGAGTGTTGGATCTGGTTATTGGTTCAAAGGATATATGCATAAGTAAGGCGTCCTCGTTACCTCCAATTGGTGAAAGCGATCATGTGGTATTAACTTGGGAGGTTGCAAAATCTGTGGATTTTTCTGTTAAGAAGGGGTATATACAGAACTATAGGTTAAGTAATTATAACAAGCTTCAGAATGAGCTTGCAGCCATCCCATGGCAAAACACATTGCAGGGGAAAGATGTCAGCAGTACATGGGATAAAATTAGCAGGTATCTGAGGAAAGCAATATCAGATTGTGTCCCCATGGTCAGGAAGACAAACAAGGTAGGTGTTAGATGGATGAGCAGTAGTATCAAGCTTGATCTGTCTGCAAAAAAAGAAAATGTTATGGAGAATGTACAAGGAGAAATGCGATCAGTACATCCAAGCAGTACAAGGCTCAAGCTAGGACGGTTACCAGCATAGCAAGAAAAGCTAAATCACATCATGAGAAGACCTTAGCCAATGAGATCAAGGGTAATCCCAAAGATTTCTTCCGCTATGTGGCAAGTAATAGGAAGAATGACTTCAGAAGGATAACTTTAGTGGGTGCTGATGGTATTGAGGTGGCAAAATCAGATGTAATAGTCGCGTTACTGAGTGATCACTTTTCAAAAGTCTATCACCCAAGTGAGGATATCTCTGTACCTGTAGCAATAACTGATGTGAGAATTGAAGTTAATAAATCAGAGGTACTTAGTATATTGCAGAATTTAAATGCAAATACTGTTGTAGGTTTAGATGGAATATCAGCTCGGGTGTTGCATGAATGTGCAAAGGAATTGTCAGCGCCTCTTACTTGTTATTTAACTTAAGTTTGAACTCTGGTATGGTCCCTAGGGAGTGGAAGTTAGGTAAAGTGGATGCTTTGCATAAAGGTGGCTCTAAAACTGTGGTAGTTAATTACAGACCAATCGCCATCTCAGGAGTAGCGGTAAAAGTATTGGAAAAGTTGGTTAAAGACAAAATTCAAGAATGGGTGGATCAGGATATGATACTCTATAGAGGTTAACATGGTGGTTTTGTTAAAGGTAGATCCTGCCTTAGCAATCTATTAACTTTTCATAATAGAATGTCATCTGAGTTAGACAAAGGAACTGGCTACACAGTGGTACTTCTGGATTTTGCTAAGGCTTTTGACAGGATACCTCATGGAACACTGCTATGCAAATCAGTGGCACACCCAGGATTTAATCCTGGGGGGGGGGGGTGAGTCGAACGCATAAAAATATTTTTAATACAGTGAATTTGCATTAAAATATTTTTATCCATTCAACTAAAATTGGTTAATTTTAATTCATTAGGTGATTATAAAAATTTATTTAAAGAATAAAATCCAGTTTTCTTTTATTTTTACAAAGCTCTTGAATTATTTCAGTCATGGTTACATTAATCTCTCTCTGTGTGTATATATAGCAAAGCCAGTCCATTCAATCGTGATTGTGTCATGGTAGATCTTAAATAGGTTTTTAAAAGGCGTAAGTTAGAAAATGACCTTTCACTGACGCATGTTGTTACCGGAAGCGTTGTAAATATTTTTAATAAGCTATAGATGTTAGGATATATCATTTTGAAACTGCATCAACGGAATTTTTGCATGCAGCTATTGCAAACAGTTTTTCAAATTTCTTATACCACAACTTGAATTGAATTTGGCGTTCAAAATTGCTGGATTTGTATAAGGCAAATCACCTGCATAAAATTCACATAATTGACGAAAATCTTCCATCGCACTTGCTGTGGGAGCATCTTTTCCATTTGGTAGAAGAGAAGAAAATATATTTCAAAATGTTGCAGTGCCAAGTGAAACGTTCATGAAGTTGAGTCAATATTTGGTCAATAAATGGAATGAAATAGTTCTCCTGAAATACACTTCTACAGAATCGGCCGGAATATTGGACCTTAATGTTTGTTTTGATGAAGTGACTGAAGTTCTTGGCTTTTTAATGTCAATATTAAAATTATTGGCTTTTATACATACTTCATTTTAAATATCTTTAAATGCAGAATCTGGCATTTCATGAACGGTATTTAATTGAGCCACAACATCATCAACAAAATTTAGGGCAATTAAGAGGTCACTGTCAGATTTTTGCATTATTTTAGATAATGGTAAGGTGCACACAAATATTTTTTGAAAGCTAAATAAAGATATTATAAATCTTAAAAGATATCAATATTATAATATTATAAACAACAAGGACGTCCTGTCTTTTAGGGGTATTGAAGAAATTGTGTACCTTTTCAAATATGCCAATGCAATTTCTTATTTGTCACTGATATAGCATTTCCAAGTGCCAAATTCAAACTATGTGATGCACAATGAACATATAAAGCTTGTCGATATCATTATTACATAACACCTCCAGGTAGTCCAAAGACATATCGAGGAAGGACACCTACTCTACAACTCTCCTTCTTCACCAACCACAACTACAATCATCATCTACACCAATGCTGTCAACCTCCAACCACTACCACTAGTATTTTCACAGACAATCACAAACATCCATGCCCACTGCAGGATTCGAACTCGCAGCCTTTTGGCTGGAGAGTCAGCCAACCAGGCCGGATATATAGATAAAAAATTAAAACAAAGTTTTAATTTTTATTAAACAAATAAATAATATGATATAATTATGTCACTATTTACTTTTAATGAGATGGCTCAGCTTCTTGGCCTCTGCAGAGTTGCTGGATATTTGGCTCAATATCAACTTCAGTCGAAGATCGGCACACACACTAAGACGAATTCTATATTTTGTTTTTATTTGAAGGAGCGATGAAAATCGTTTCTCGCAAAGATAGGTTGTAGAAAACTGCATGACGATTTTCGACTTCTTCAAATAATTCGGGAAATTCACTTCTCACTGAAGGCGAGATCCAGAATCAAGCCAAACCACGATCACGGAATTGCATTTTAAGCCCACTGTCACTTGAAAGCTCAATTAGCTGCTCTTTTTTTTCGATAACGAAAGATCGTTCTCGTGACTGCAAGCCTGAAATGGATCGTGAAATCACAGAAATTTCTTATAAAAAGTTATTCAGAAAATGTTTCCAAATTCTGTTTCAGAGTTTTGAGGTGGATACAAACCCTTTCCCAGTGGTTAAATTCTAAACTAATACGTTTTGGGGCCCTATACAAAATAACCAATTGTATTTACCTTTTGAATACTATCCAGGGAAGCTCCAAACCTCCCCGTCCCTTTCATTACACGTTCGTAATCAGGCTACTGTTGATATTGACTTTATATACACATTCAAAACTGTAAACAATTGTTGAATAATAAAACAATAATATAGGCATAATTACCGTAAAGGGAGAAAAGTCGCAAAACAGAAAAATGTTCCTACAAAATAACCAATTGTATTTATCTTTGAATGCGATCCACTGGTCGGGTGTCCACCAAGTCAGCAAATCTTTCCTTTCGTTAAGCGTATTAATATTACTGCATCGCAACTGATGGGAATTCTGTGTTTCTGTGGATTCGTTACAGCCCTCTTTCTCTAAAGAAACTACACACAAACTTGTTTTGTATTACCACTGTCATCTGAGATATTTTTCTGTTTAAAGAAGGTACCAATGTACTTATCCATAATTGAAATACCGTACTTACTCGCATATAACTCTCACCGCTGATTTTACTTTTCGAAAAAAGAAATTAAAAGTTTCGCCTATACCTCGCAAATGGAAAAAAGCTGAAACACATTCAGAGCAGGCGATGATAACTTGCTCCCACGGTAAACAACACGCCCCCCCCCCAATAGCCACTATATTGCAGAGGCAAGAAAAACAAGTACTTCTATTATGTCAGTGAATAAGGTATAAGCAGTCTGTGTAATATATTTCTCAACAAATAGTGCAATTAGAGACAACTGGGATAAAAACGACACTAATTAATAAATCACATGTCCCCTCATACAGAAACTATGCTGTATATATAGACTCAATCAAAACCATATGTTGCACTGGCAAACACAGTATCTAACTAAAAACTATTGTTATTAATTAGATTGTGTGAGTTCGCTGGGCAGCAATAAAATTCAACCGAAAGTGTTAAAATTCATAAACGCGTTAAAACTAAGATATATATATATATATATATATATATATATATATATATATATATATATATATATATATATATATATATATAGTGAATGCTGTTATGGCAGTTTCACATATTATTGGAATTCGGTTGAAGAGAGTTAGCATTTCAACTCAATTGTTAGCTTGCTTTTCGCGCAATTTCCGAAAAATATATAAATACTGGAGTTAACTCACAACACATTTTGTCTAAGTATTACTTAGCACTTCTGAAGATATATTGAGCCTTCGTTGAAGGAGGGGAAACCTTCAACAATAAAAATCAATAAACAACAAGCAATTGATTGAAATGTGGTCATGTGGATAACACATGTTCACTTCAAATCTGACAAAACAGCAAGGGAAAGTGGAAGCAATAAAACCATATTGTTTTTCTTCACCCCTCTTTTATTACTCGTCATTCTGCCGCTACAAATTAAAATAGTGGCAGAATGTTCATGGAATGAACATTCTGTTGCTTTTTTTTTTTTTTAAGTATTCATTTTATTTTAATAATTTTTACTTACTTATTCAATTTTAATTTGTTTGGATAATTAAAATATTATTATTAATATTATTAAACAAGACCTCATGGAGTCAAAGACTCATCTGGGAGGTCCTTTTATCACACATAACTGGGATAATAGATTTATTTGGTTAATTTAAGCCTGTGGACCACCTGTCCCATAGATTTTTAGCCTGAAGGGTGGCAAATGAGTGGGATGCATTACCTGACTTAGTTGTGAGCTCTTCGCCTGTAAATGAATTCAAGAAGAGATATGACAGATATTGTTTTGCTAGTTTGTGTCTCCCGCGATGAGTCTACTGACTTCATGGAGATACCCGTAATAATAATAATGTTATATTCAACCAATAACAATAAAAGAAAGGAAGGAGCAGCAAGAGCATTCAACACCACACATAATGATAAACTTCTTGATTGGAAGGCAATTTCAAGTAGTTATGCGGGCAAACTTCAAAATAGGGAAATGGACAATGAAACTTATTGTGTCATTGTCAAAATGACAAACTCATAGGGAATAAAAATAAGAATTTTTTGAGTCAGGAAGCAAATGGAAATAAAGAAAATGGAACAAGTGGGTCTTGTTAGAGATCTAAACAGCAGAATGACTGAGAAATGAATCCACACCAGGTAGACATACACAAATATTATGGTAAAATTTGGAGAAAAGGGCAAGACTAATAATAAAAGTATGTGTTGGGTTGCTGCACAGGATATGGATTCATCATTACTAACACCAGTTTCCACACATAAGGACATGCACAAGTTCGTTTGGGGGAAAAGACACAAGAAATGCCTCACTGAGCTATGTTAGTGTGACAATTTCTTGTTGGTAGACATTTCATTGTTGATAGTAATATATTCATGTTGGTTTAGAATACAAGAGCGTACAGAAGATTTCAAATTGCGACTATCAGTTTAATGTAGGATAAAAATGAATGTCACATGGAAAAGAAGCATATGTAAGAAAGTTTTAAAAACAATTGAAGTTGAGCAGCTTTTACAGGTAAACTGCAGACTCAACTATACAACATTATTGAAGAAAAAATGAAACAGTTCAAAAACATGAATCAAACCTTGAAGTCTCAGTAGTAAACTCTGAAGAAAACATTGCATGATTCAGCTAGGAATGCACATGGTTGAAGTTCTTTGCAGAGAGAGAGAGAGAAAAATAAGAATGCTGTAGTAGACAACAGAAGTTAAAGAAGCGTAAAAGTAGCTAAACAAGTCATGAGAAGACTTCAAGTAAGCATATCGAAGATATCAAGAAGGTGGCAAATGTTCTGGAGGCTAATGAAAAAGCTTAGAAATGGAGGAAGGAGTACTAAAAAAGGAATAAAAGATGATAAAGATGACATGAAAACTGAAGAGAAAGTTATGAAGAGAATGTCTGGAGTAATTACTTTGAAAGACTGTTAAACGAACCAAGCAGTGACAGAAAAGTACTAGAAACTTTTCAAGAGAAACGGAAAGAGGAGTATATATATATATATATATATATATATAAGGTAGCTGGAGTAGATGATATTCAATCAGATGCTCAAATATGGAAGTATAAAAGTTTTGCAGTGGCTACACCGTATAATTCAAGGTCGAAGTCAGAAGGTCGAATTCTAGATGATTGGAGTAAATTTCGCATAGTTCCATGTATAAAAAAAAGGAATAAAGTTGAACGTGAGTATTATAGAAGAATTTTTCTATTAAGTGTTGCAGGTAAGATTTATGCAAGCATACTTGAAAAGAGGCTGAGAAAAATTGTGGAAGAGAAACTTGGAGAAGAGCACCTGAATTCAGGCCAAACAGAGATTGTCAAGATCAGATTTTAACATCACAAATAGTTGAAAAATTGTGAGAATATGACAAAGATCTGTTCTTAAGTTTAGTTGACTTGAAAAAGGCATATGGCATGGTGCTCAGAAAAAATCTTTTCAAAACACTACAGTCACATGGGGTAAATGGAACATTATACAGAACAATACATAGTCTACATTTAAGTTGTATATCAGCAGTTAAAATTGAAGGAAATACAGGAAGATGGTTTGATGTAAAATCACACTTAGATATAAGAGTTGTACTCTTATATCTAAGTGTGATTTACACTTAGTGTTACACTAAGTGTAAATCACACTTACACTAAGTTAGTGTAAGTAATTAACTGTTACACTAAGTTAGATATAAGTGTGATTATATCTAAGTTAGAGAATCCTGGAGACTTACACATCTAGTGTAAGTCTCCAGGATTCTCTAACTAAATTGAATAATAGCAGTAGCAAATTGCAATATGAAAATAGGCAAGAACATAGAAAAACTTCAATGGAGAACTTATGGAACAAGTAAAATATTTCAGCTGTTTAGGCACAGTTTTAAGTGAAGTTGGCAAATTAACTTTTCAAAGAGACAACAGAATAAGCAAAGTTGGTATTGTGGGAAGCCAGTTGAATAAATTTATTATGACATAAGAGAGAAATTTGCCAAAATTTCTCTCTTATATGGAACTAGCAATATAAACTAAACTAGCAGTATACAGGACAGTGTTGTTCACATCAGTTTTAAGTTATGGATCCGAGAGTTGGTTATGGATCAGAAAAAAAAATAAAGCACTTGATCAAAGACTACAGATATAAGAGTTCTGAGAAAAATTAGGGAGGTAAACAGAAGGCATCAATGGTAGAATCATTAAAAATGAAGATATTAGAAAGGGACTTGACATTGTTAGCATCGAAGAAAGTGTGAGCATAGCTAATCCAAGCTGGTATGGCCACAAATCCAGTGTTCAAACTAGTTTCAAGTTATAGATCTGTGAGTTGCAGTAAAAATAAAGCACTTACCATTTAGAGACCATAAATATGAGGTCTGCAAACAGTTAGGAGCTTGAACAGATGATTTATATGATGGTAACTATCACAGTACTACTTAATTAATCTTATTGCTAATCTCCCTATCAACAAGTTTCCTCCAAATTAGTCTATTACTTGTCAGTGCTCCAATATTGCCATATCCAACATTTTGTCATCTAAGGCACTTCTGACTGAATCAATCCACCTAGACCTTGATATACCTCTGGGTCTTTTTTTTTTTTGCAATCTTGGCACCAAATACTTATTTTGCTAACCTTTTTTTCTCCCATTCTGATTAAGTGGCCATGCCACCCTAGATTGGTCCCTCTTGCATATTCTTGAATGCCAACTGTGTCAAGTTCCTTCCTAACATATTCATGTTTAATACGATTCTACCTTTTCAAATGCTGCCATTCACCCAAACTCACTAATCTGCTAAGTGGCAGACTGTAGCAAACATAATGCTATAAAACACAAATATTCCAAAACCATCCTGAACAGGTCAGTTTTTTAAACTCATTGCCAGAAGCCCAACATGTTTCTCAAGTCCCTCGTGATCTAAAACCTAGTGGTAGACTACAACAAATATCTTGTGGCAAATGTCAAAAACACCATGATGAACAGGTTAAAAAAAATCTTACTGCCATTAGTCCCCAATGGGCAAGCCAAGTGCTCAATAACCATCCTTAATTCAACATTTTCTGCATATCAGATAAAAGGATAAGGAATCACATATCTAATCAATCTATATGCCAGAACAGTTGTCAATAACTTCATGAATAGGCTACCTGTATATGGAGGCACATGACTTCACATAGTACAAGCATAATGACAGGGGGATTAACACTTGTGCTATTATTCCATCTTTTAAATCAATCATACTGAAGATGTTCACAATATATTGTGCAAAAATTCTATGAAAAGAAAATATTTTGTCCTAAGTAATTCATATTCAATTTTTGTTAAAATGCTCAACATACATATCAAGTGAAAGGCAGGTTTTACTGGAGTGTATATTAACAAAAGAGAAGCAGCAGCAGCTGTATAGCACTTCAGACTGCAATTACTTTGTACTGTAGATACACTTGACACATGGTAAATAAACTACCAGATCAGTTCTATCAATGGATATTGCAGGGAATATGCTTGATACATGAATGAGAAATGAAACATTGACTACTTGGTTCACTTTTGTAAATAAAGACATACTCTTTAAAAGCATATAAATCAATATTGGTAAAAAATGACAGAAACCTTATTAAAAAAATAAGTTACTTTTAACCAACCTTTTAGTCCGGCCGCAACAAGAGCACCTATCCCAACCCTCTGGGCATTATGAGAACTATTTTTGGTCTTAGATGCTAAATGAGCAGATGAAGGCCTGAGTGTCCATCGCACATCATGATTTTCTTCAGTAGAATGAAGTAATGGGCTTAAAGTTCTGCTACCAGAAGATGGATTAAGTGATAAAGGATGTTGCTGTTGCAGTAGTTTTCCTTTGTTCTTTTTTCTTCCTTCACAGTGAATGTTGGAAGATTCCCAAGATGAGCCAAAGTGGTAAGCACTGTCAACAGGTCTATATACACTACCTTGAGGTGTAGTTTTAGGTCTGTTCTCTAACCACTGCTCAAGTTCATAAAATCTCTGAGTTGCTAGAGCAGGATTACCAGTAAGTGATGCATGCCTTGGATACCTAGGTTTTGAGTCATGAGTATACCTAACAAATCTGTATGGAGAATTTACTCCTAAAGCTAAAAGAGCTGTATTCTGAGCATGAAGATTAAACATTGATTTTTTGTCATTAAGTGTATTACCTTGTAGCTGTGCTGTTGTTAAATAAGGCAAAGAAGTACAACCACTTTCAGTCTCAGAATTTACTCTATGAGAACGTTTATCACCTTGTACAGGACCATGGGTATTAATTTTATGATTTAGTGGTGTCTTTACATTTTTGTCATTTGCAAACACCTGTGAAGCAACAGTACTTTCATCATTTTTTGTGGAAGCACAATTGAAATTCTGTTGTTTTGGTGACAAATGTAAATTATCTGAATGAACAGCCTCTTCATTATCACAGTTCTTTAGTGACTTTAATGAACTATTTAAGCTATCAGACCTACTCATGGAAGAGGATAAACTTGGCGCTCTACTTCCTGCTGCAGGTGCCCAACGGGATCCAAAAGAATCTTCAAACGAATAGACTTTTCTGTTCTTTTCCATAATACTTCCACCTGATACCATGGCAGCATTAGGATTTAAAGGAGGTAACCGTAATCTTTCACCAGAGAGTGCTTTACGGGTAGGAACTTCTTTGGAATTTACAATAATAGTAGCTCCACCAGCAGTAACAGGTGGGGATGAACGAATTTTTCTTTTGGGCTGTAAATAATTGAAGAAAAAAAAATGAATACATATATTTTTAATACTACTAATACACACACACACACACATTAGTAGTATCATACAAGTGACATAAAAGAAGAATAACAAACAGAAAAATTTTTAATGTCTATTGGGACTGCTCATAACATCAATGGTAATTTTCTGCAGATGTAAAAAAGTCACATATCTAGAATGCACTGAACACGAAGCTCCCAATTTCAGGATTTTCCAAGTTATTTGAAAATACCCTACTTCAGGGGTCTTCAACAGGTGGCCTGTGGAGCTCTTTGCTGTGGCCAGCCAGCCATTTTGAAAAAATAACTACTTAACATTAAAACGTGATTAAATAAAAAATAATTTCAATGAAGCCCGCGGGCCACTAAGCTATACTGCGGTATTTAGAATTGTAAGATGCTTTCCAGATTCACAAGGAATGCTGTGCATTTGATACTTTTCATGTAAACCAAGGGGAAGCCGATTGAGGAATTCAGTGATCCAAAGTGGATGACAGACTTTGCCTTTGTGACCGACATCTCATTGCATATGATTACCTAAATATGTATATCAACTGGTGCACACTCTGTTTGATCACATCAAAGCTTTTGTGGCCAAGCTCGAACTTTGGGAGACACAACTCGCAAAAAAAAAAGACTTAACTCATTTTCAGCTTCTCGCTGAGTCCAACTGTTCATCTCTTGATGAATACGCTACAAAATTAGCCGTGTTGCAAAGAGAGTTTGAAGAGAGGTAACAGTCTTCTTTAGATTTATTTTCAATGCCATTCAGTGTCAATGCTGCCAAAATGCCAGGCTCAGTACAAATGGAGCTGCTTGAATTCCAAAACAACTCTTCTTTGAGTGAAAAATGATTCAATGTGCCCTTGCTTACATGTTACAAAGACTTTATTTCTGAGGCCGCATTCCCTAATCTTCACCGGCATGCTTTGAAGATGTGCACTTTGTTAGGAAGCACATACTTATGTGAGCAGTTCTTTTCCAGAATGAAGCATGTGAAGTCCAAGACAAGAACTCAGATTATGGACCAACATCTCTAGAATACTCTGAGCATAGCGACTTCCAACATTCATGCCAACATTGACATGCTGGTCAAGGAAAAACATTGGCAAGTTGTCCACTGGCATTGTAAAAAATGAACGTTTTCTTCATTAAATTATCTTTTTTCAAGTATTGATTGTATTTACTTATCGTGAATCCGACTCCTACCTACCCTCTTAAAGCTGACTTTGTTTATTTTTACAGGATTTTATGTAAAGTATCAAATGCACAGCGTTCCTTCTGAATCTGGAAAGCATTTTACAATTCTAAATACTGCAGTATAACTTAGTGGCCTGCTGGCTTCATTGAAATTTTTAATGCGGCCCACACTGTCTGAAAGGTTGAAGATCCCTGCCCTACTTCATCAAGTGGAGTTTTCATAAATCTGGAAGGAAGAAATTTTCACAAAAGCACAAAATACTCCAAATATGTTTATAAACACCTTTTAATATAACAAAAATAAAAACAACATACAAAGACTTATTGAATAACATAACAAATCAAATTAAATGACTTTATTGAAAAGACCACACAAGTAAAAAAGTGATAATTAATCATACCTGAAAATATGCTTATAAACTGATTTCTATCAGTTTATTTACTACTAACTGATGTTCCACAGATTTTGAAATGCCAGTATTTTCAAAATAACCTGACATATGTAGAGAAGAAAACACTAGAAATAGCATGTGCAATAAGATTAAACAATGAAATAGAGAAAATAAGAAAATAATAATTACAAGTTGTTTAAACTCAAACAATCCATGGCTAAAAGAAGTTCATCAACCGCATAGCACTTCTATCATTATGTATACTGTCTGCCATTTCAAGCAGATCACAGAGAATGATGGAGCTGTTTAGATTGGATGTGCTACAAATCTGATTAAGATTTTTACTAATTTAAAGACTACTTAAATTTTTTAATATTGTAATCTTTTCACTAGAGTAAGATTTAGAGAATAAAATTTATTAATCTTCTGGCTTTCAAAGATGGCTGCAAGTAAAAAAAAAAAAAAAAGGGGGGGGGGTTTCAGCAAAAAAAAAAAACCCAAAAAAACTATTAAATGCAGATGGTATAAGGGTAGTAGATGAAGAGAAAGTTCAGCTAATGAGTTTCCACTCTGCTAACAGCTATTGATCTGTCAACCTTATGTGCATGACAGAGAGGTCAATGCTACTTGTGTTAAAGGTGGAGAGAAATAGAACTATGAAAAGATTAAAAATAGTATTTAATTCTTCCAATATTTTGTCTCGGTTACAGAGACATCATCAGGAAGCACAATATGAGACGTAACACGCACACGCACGCACGCACACACACACACACACACGCACACACACACAAACAAAAGGCAGCACAAAACTAAATGAAACATGTTGAAAGTTTTTTCACTTGGTTGTACTATAAATTAAAGATGCCAAGAAATTATATTCTTGGTTTCATCCTTTATCCAGGTGTAAGCAAACAAAGCTTGCATGTGAAGTCGCACTGTATACAGATGCTAATTAATTGCCTTATAAGGCAACAATTGATTAACATCTATATAACTTCATATGAAAGCTTTGTTTGCTTGCACTTGGATAAAGGATGAAACCAACTTTGTTTCAGTGAAAAAACTTTCAACATCTATCTCTAATCCAGAGTATTTTAGTAATAAGGTGTGACACGTTTTGACTACTTGTATATGGAAATATGAGACTTCGATAAACATTGAAAATGGTCTGGGAAGTGACCATTCCCATAATGCATAGCATTATACATGTCCTTAAGATATGTGTGTTGCATTATGAGATACTAAAACAATTGATGTCAAGTCATTAGTGTCCAGTCAAGAAGTGAGTTCATGTGCAAACTTTGTTTGCTTATACTTGGATAAGGATGAAACCAAGAATATAATTTCTTGGCATCTTTAATTTATAAGTGAAACACATGGACAAAAGACTACAGTCTTAATCAGGTGGGACATCCCCCCCTATAAATGCCTGTTTGTGGACAAGTCTAATACTGTACTCAAATTTTGAAAACTCGAAAAGGGGGGGGTTTGCCCCCCCCCCCCCCCCACGCCCAACCCTCCTGAATTCTGGACTGGTAGGCCAGTTCTCCTTGAATTCTGATGACTCAAAAGGGGAGTTCCACTCCCCCCCCTGGTGCCTATGGCCCCTAACCCCACTGAGTTCCGGAGTGGTAGGCCGGTTCTCCTTGAATTCTGATGACTCAAAAGGGGGGTACCATCCCCCTGAATTCCAGACTGGTAGGCCGGTTCTCCTTGAATTCTGATGACTCAATACTCAGGGTAGCCCCTCAGTTTCAAAACGTTTCAAATAACTTGACAAAAAAATGTGACATAGAAACAATAATGAAGGGGATACAAATCCTTTGATGTTTATCTGCCAGTAAGCAAAACTCTAAGAACTAGGACTAAGATCTATGAGTTTCATACCGAAAATCTATCGGCAAATCCAAGTGTAAGTAACCACTTGGTAGTACAACACCAAGGCAACTCGTATCAAAGGTGGATCAAGTTCCCTCACTATCCTTGATATTTGATGAGAAAATCAAGCTCCCTCACTATCCTTGATATTTGATGAGAAAATATCAAGGATAGTGAAGGAGCTTGCTCCACCTTTGATACGAGTTGCCTTGGTGTTGTACTACCAAGTGGTTACTTACACTTGGATTTGCTGATAGTTTTTCGGTATGAAACTCATAGATCTTAGTCCTAGTTCTTAGAGTTTCGCTTACTGGCAGATAAACATCAAATGATTTGTATCCCCCTTCATTATTATTAAGGTTGCCAGAAAAATAGCCTTTTGGCTTTTATTCTATGTTGCACACCTTTATGGAATTCGTATAGTGAAGGTATGCAAGTTCTTTTCACTTAAACCTTGTTATCTTTCAGGTCTACCTACTCACTGATGAGACCTCAAAAAAAAAAAAAAGGTTGAAACCGGTCTGGGTAGTGACCTCTCCTCATAATGTAATTAAAGAGGTGCCGAGACACCAATTTAATACTGAACTGCGTTAAAATCAAAAACAAGTTCCACTCAGCCAAAGCCCAATGCATTTATAAATGAGCAAGTGTAGCGCTATTACGTGAACAGATTAACACCACTCGTCTGGAATTAGCAAAATCAAATTCAACCATCAACGCACTACATGAATCACTATATAATATTTGAATACAGAACTATGGGAGATCCTAGATAACATCACCGATGCAACGGCTAAAAAATTGTGATTATTTTTACAGTAAGAAATCAAATGAATAAATTTATATGGAATAAGAGAGAAATTAGTCAAAACACTAAATTAGCTGTATACAAGGTTCAAACCAATTTTAACTTATGGATCTGAGAGCTAGGTAGTCAGAAATAAAACACTTGACCAAAGACTACAGACCACAGATAGAGTCTTGAGAAAAATTAGGGACATGAACAGATGGCATCAGTGGCAATATTACATTAAAAACGAGGATATTAGGAAAGAACTCGACATTGTTAGCGAAGCTAATCCCAGGTGGTATGGTTGGTCACTTAAACAGAACGGGAGAGGAAAAATTAGCAAAACAAGTGTTCTCTGCCAGGTTGACAGGAAAAAGACCCTGAGGAAGACCAAGATTATAGTGGATTGATAGAGTAAAAAGTGTCTTAGAAGATAGAAATATAAGATATGATAATGTTGAAGTCTTGACAGATAATAGATTGATTTGGAGGAATAGGAAGTTAGTAACGTTGTAAGTTTTTCATGTAGTATTATCATAATATCTTGTATACCCCCTGAGGATACACAGGCCCGGCTGGTGGCGTGTGCAAAGTGTGTAATATACACAGGCGCCGCAGAAGAAAAGACGCCTAAAAGATATCAAAAAATATGAGATAAGAGTTTAAACGAACAACGAATGGTACATATAATTATGAATGTACATCGTCTTCCATTCGGGTCCCTTCTGATCTTCCCGGAAACGAACAAATAAATTTTGAAATTGTATCCTGGACCCGATTATATCATTGCAATTTTTGATTAAAATTTATGAAAATATATCTAAAATAGTTCTTTATTTTTTGATGTATCATAAATCAACTTATGATTAATTGTTGAGTTCCGTGTAAGGGCCGTATCCTAATTTTAATCAGATCGGATGCATGTGGTCCATCCCTAAAAATCAGCTTACTATTGATAACTCATTCTTCTTGACATTTGAGCCTGTTATATTAGCGGGCTGTTGGGGCGGCGTCAGCGAAACAAAATAATCGGTGAACTCTTGAGTCCAATGCAAAACATTCTTGTAAAATTCTCTTATCTATTTTCGTTGAATCTTTAAAATTAATTTATTTATTAATGCAAAATTAATGTAAAGAATATTTGAATAAGTCTCTTAACTTTATATTACTATTTTATATTATTTTGAAAATTTATATAACTTGAAAAAATTTGTATAAGCAGGACTAATCCACAGGTAACATTATACTGTAAAGCGATTTTCATTTGTTTTTCATTTCCTGTTCGTTTTATTCACACTTTATTAAAAAAAAAAAACGTTTTTGGAAAGGCGCCAAACATTAATCGCACACACAAGAAAAATACTATGCACCGGTCCTGAGGATACATGTCAGGAATTTGATGATGCTATTTGCATAAAAAGTAAAAATTGCAACTGTTTTCTTATGTTTCTATTACAGATTTTTCTGGTTCTAGAAGAATTCAGAACAGATGAAGCAGAATAGGAACAGCTGGATATCAGTATGTATACTAAAGGAATGTTCAGCTGAACTGGTTAGGCCCTTGACATATTTGTAGGAAAGATACCAGAGGAAAGCATATATAATAATCCCATTGAACATAGGTGGTGCAAAGATTAACGTGACTAACTATCAACCTATCAGTATCCCTGAAGTGATCATGAAGATTTTAGAAAATTAGTAAGAACTCATATGCAGAAATGGGTGGACAAACAAGATATACTTTGCAAGGAATAGCATGGGTTTACTAAAGGGGTGATGTCTGAAAAATTTGCTCTTATTTTATAATAATGTCAGCTGAGTAGGATAAAGGGAAAGGTTATGCTATGATACTGTTGACTTTGCTAAGGCATTTGATAGGATAACGTGTGATAGGGTGCTGCATAAACTGGAGAATAGGGAAATTGAATATAAGGTATTGGCTTGGATAAGTGGGTTGCTGATGGACAGGTATCAGAAAGTGGTATACAAGAGGATGTTAATCTGCCAGATCTAAAGTGACCAGTGGTGTGCCTCAGGAATTCTTGGACCATTGTTGTTTAATCTATATATTAATGATATTGGGAAGAGCAGGAGATACTCAATTGTTTGTTGATGATGCAAAGAGAGGGCAATCACAGATGCTACTGATACACATCATTTATAGGATGATGTGAATAGGCTGGAAGTGTGGACAAATGATAATGGCTATCAATTCAGTGTAAGTAACTATAAAATTATACACTTTGGCATGATGAAATATCCAATTGCATATTATATTGGTGGTATTATACTTGGAGAACCTGAAAAGGCTAGAGATCTTAAAGTTATGAAGAACAAGAAGTTAAAGTTAAAAGTTCACATAGCAAAAATTGCAAATATAACTCAGAGGATAATTGTGATGCTGAAATGACCGTTAATGAACATGTAAGGGTATGGAAGTCATTTTGCTTTGTTACGAACCTCAATACAACTGCCACCTGGACTACTGTGAGCAGATCTGGGTTCAAAGCAGATAAAGAAGCTGTGGAAAGGCTGCAAAGAAGAATTACAAAGATGATTTTAGGATTATGGAGTATAGATTATGAGGATACATGGAGAAGCAGAAGAAAGATAGGTGATATGAACTTTGATAAACTTCTGAGAGGGTGTTACAGGATATCAGTTGATGAAAATTTTCATTTTATGGAAGCGAGGGAGAGAGGACAAGGAGGCATTCATGAAAGTTGAGTGTGTGTGTGTGCAGTTAAGAAAAGGATGGCAGTTACATTTTTCTCTCACACAGCAATGAGCAAGTGAAACAGCTTGACTAAGTGCATCTAAGCATGAATGAGTTTAAGAGACATGACAGCCAGTATGAATGATGTGCAGACTCCCTCAACAAGCATTTGACTCCCTGGGGGTCTCTAATAATAAAATAAAATGGGTAAATATAAATTCAAGGCTAACACAGTTCAAAGTTAAGTAATCTCCAACATGGAGTACTCAGATATTGTATTCACAAATTCTAAAAATTTGAAAGCCTCATTGGTGTAATTTTGTACATGAAAATGAATGTCATTGAAGTTAGAGGGTAACAAGAATGACACATGCCCCTCAGTTTAAGACTTCAACCAACTTGAGAACACATACACACAACAGATAGCAAACTATGTGATAGGATTAACTGCTATTAATGTGTTTGACTAACTTCAGGAAAGGATGATATCTTTTATAAAACAAATTATACAGTTAATAAGAACTAGTTTTTTTTTTTCTTTCTCTCTCAATCTGGCTGCATTTTACAAGATTTGACTTCTAAATTATGTACACACAGATAAAAAATTAATTTTTTACTAACCTTTCCAAGATTCATGGATTTAATTTTATCTTTCAACAATGCCATTTTTTCGCGAGTAATTTCATTCTCTTTTTGACGGTCTTCATTGTCATCATCATCATCTTCTTCATTGCCATCCTCTGCTAAATTCTTGATTGATGATGAATCACTTTTAAAAACAGAAAATGTTGTTTAAGCAAATAAGTTTCTTCAGGAAAATCTGACCATATTTGTATAAAAACAATATTCACATATTCCATCCAACGCAACTATTATTCAAAATTAGAATAATTAGAATGTGAATTTTTTAAAATCATGTAATAACTTATAATCAAGTTATTATATCTTGATTCTAAGTTATCATATTCATCCATATGTTAAGTTATCATATTCATCCAAATTTATAAATTTGGTTTTCTGTGGAAAAAATAAATATTTGTTTGTTTTGCAATCATTTAAAACTACCACATGCATTTGACTGAGTCACTCACCCACTCGTTCAGTTTTCATCCAATGGAAGTTGAAGCAATTTGACTTCCATTTACAAATCAAATTAGTCAAGGACAATTTCATTACCAAGTTTGCAGACCTCTTCCATTTTGTTCAACCTTAACAGGAGAGGAGCTGATCTCCATGTATGAGTTGTATAATTAACCAGTTTCCCTTTTGGTCTAATGGAAGGACCAAACTACATAACATCCCATCTGACAAGGCATTTCTATTACTGTTATACAGTATCCCTATGGTGTCTGGAGACTTATCATGGGAGACCCAAACTAATTATCACATACACAAAACCTATTGTATCTACTTCCTTAAACTCATTCACTATCAGGGAATTCAACTAAATCTGCAATCCATTCCACTCATCAAACAAAAAATCTGGTCTGCACACCCATACTAACCACACTCTTACAAAACTTTCACGGATGGTCCAGATTCTCTGATTATTTGTCATATATTGAAAAATTTCCTTTCCATCAATTTTATAAATCCCCTTTTATTATCTTATAAATTTCTATCATGTTCCCTCTTTTCTGCCTATCAGCTAAACTTTGTAATGACATACCCTCAACCTATCCTCATAGGGAGCATTCCACAGACCTGTCACCAGCTTGGTCATTCGTTTCTGAATCTTCACTACTACCTCCTGATTCCCAAAAACCCAGATGACCAAATCTGTGTACAGTAGTCGAGATGTGGCCAAATCATAGCCTTATGAAGAGGGATAATAATCTCCCCATCTTTACTAGTTGGCATATTTTTCAACTTCCAAGTAATCCTTTGAGCTATTTTACCAACTCTTGCAATTTGCCCTTTGAACTTCAACTCTCTGTTCACCATTATCCTCAAGTTCCTGGCCTCATCAATTTCTTGCAATCCAGCATTGTCAATATGATACACCATATGCAATCTTTTCAACCTGAAGTGCATAACCTTATATTTTGCAACATTAAATTGACAATCATTATCCTTGCCCACAATGCCAACTTATTCAAATCATCCTATAGGATATTTACATCACCTTTATCAACTACTGTCCTCCTCAGCAAACAACTGAATATCCCCTCTTAAATCTTTCTCTATATCACTGATATACAAATTAAAGAGCAGTGGCAAAGAACCCTGAGGTACTCCACTAGTCACTCTCATTTTCCTAGATTCCATTCCACATATACCACACTCTGGTGTATCTATCAGCCATCCCCCTATCCATGCTACTAGTTTTGTATCTATTTCCATTTGCTCCAATTTTTGTAATAGTTTTCCATGTGGTATTCTGTCATGGTATGGCTATTTCCTTTATCCAATTCCTCACCATCATCAAATTCCTGCCATGTACCCTCAAGGGGTGTACAGTACTACATGAAAAATTATATGATAGTACTACATGAAAAAAATTAAATCATTACTAACTTCCTATCTACAATTTTCCTCCAAATCAGTCTGTTACTTGTCAAGACTCCAACATTATCAGATCTTATATTTCTATCGTCCAAGGCACTTTGTACCGCATCAATCCACCTATATCTTGGTCTACCTCTGGGTTGGTTTGCTGCCAACCTGGCAGAGAACACTTGTTTTGCTAATCTTTCCTCGCCCATTTTGTTTAAATCCAATTCCTCTGTCACTTTATTATAAAATGTGAATAAATTACTAAGATAGGACCTGCTCTTTATAAAGCCATACAGCTCACTACAGAGTATCATATCCCTATCCACCCACTATTGGATTTTACCTTTAACCAGCTTTTATAATACTTTAATGTATGAATATAAACAAAGCAAGTAAAGTGAATGGCTCTGAGCATCAGAAGTGCATGAGCTGTCTGAGAGTATGAGTTTGGGATATTGTTTTGTCTCATTTTTGTTTACTTAATGCAAATCCATAAAAGGTTGTAAAATGATCATACATTAATAGGTGTGTGGGCTAAGGGTTAAATAATTTGAAGACTTTGCTCTAGAGACTAAACATGGAACTTTTTTTTTTCCCAAGATACTTCAGACTTCCAATAAGCAGGGCAGCAATCTCAACTAATCTTCACAAACATTCATTCATGCCTACAGTTGGGATTTGAACCCCTTGGTGGAGAGTGGAAGCATAATCAGCTTGACCAATCAGATTAGCAAACACAGAATAGAAGTAACCAAAGAGACAAAGCATTTCAGGAAAAAACTTAACACGAATGATAATTACTTATATTTCTTCCAATTCGATTTCAGTTAATATTTTAGTCATAATAGAATAAAAAATGCTAATAGGATCTAGTTTCAGTGTACTCAATTGAGTAGTCTCTATTGTAACTGATTTTTATATTGTCTTTTCACTCATTCTATAGAAAAATGCATTTTACATACCTTCCTGATCGAGATACTGGTGATATTGTACCCTCTTCACTATTTAACACTGTATACATATGTACCTTTTCTCCATCATGGAAAACCAGCACAGTTAAGGGACGCCCACTACGTATGCCTTCTCTTACCTGTTCACAACTAAAAAAGGAAAGTACTAAGCACATTACAATATACAAACAAAAATATATGAGAACTTAAAAAAAAGCACACCTAAAATTTTAAAAAATATGTAAAATATGCAAAAGACAGCATTGCTTCTTTTTCTTTAGAGTATACTGTATCTTTTTTAACAGTTTAAGAACTTCTCTCCAAGATAGTTAACTTCTTAACTTCTCAGAGATTTCCTTGAGACAAATTTTATGGTTAATAATATTATAATGTTTTTGAAAACAGGTGCTTATAATTTCAAAAGAGAAGAAATGAATGAAATTTTATTTTCTCTTTTAAAACTTATCAGCATCATAACCATTTTGCCAATCCTAATTATCAATCAGGAACAAGAGTTTCCTATATGTCTAGTGTTTAGTTAAGGCAAAGTTAAGGTTAATAATATTATAATGTTTTTGAAAACAGGTGCTTATAATTTCAAAAGAGAAGAAATGAATGAAATTTTATTTTCTCTTTTAAAACTTATCAGCATCATAACCATTTTGCCAATCCTAATTATCAATCAGGAACAAGAGTTTCCTATATGTCTAGTGTTTAGTTAAGGCAATGGGTTTCAAATTGTGGAGTGTGACCACTCGAAGGAGGGGAGGACATGACTTTCTGGGGAGAGCACAAAGCAATAGTGAATATTATTGTTTATTTTTAGTCACAACTACTGCATATACTTGATATTCCATCCACTTATTTCTATATAATGTAACATTAAAAACATGTAACTTCCATGTATATATAGCATGTATATATATGATAAATAGCACACATTAATGTGCTATTTAGTTTGGTTTGAAGTATAATTGTGTACTATCAAAAAACATTAAGAATATCTTAGTTTCACTAAAATAAAATACATACTAAGAAAACTATAAGTCAATTCAATAATGTTTTATGAAAACTGTAGGGAAGGGATGCAAGAATTGTTTAACAAAAAAGAAAGACATCCCTTTAAATCACTGAGTTAAGGTGTTAGAGAGCCTGGTGAGAGCATGAGAGTTAGGAGCCAGAATTTGATTGATAACAGCAGCATTATCTGGGATTCCTGCAATTTATTTTTCATTTCAGCACCAAATTTACAAACCAATATGAAGACTTCCTATGGCAAAAACACAAGTGGTCAGTTATTTCTTTTTAGTCCACATAGACTCATATTGTTTTATCCCCCCACCTTGCTTCTAATATTATTTGCCCTCCACATAATGAAAAGATTGAGTGCTCTCAGAAGGGATTTTAAGAGTAGCAATGTTGGTTATAAATTGTATTATACATATGTTTACATGTGATTTTAATTAAATGTAAGTTACTTTTGTTTTAATATATAAGCTATTTTGTACAGAATTATGTTGTAGCATCATTCTACTTCATTATTCCTCTTAACATTATTCTACTTCAAGTAATTCTGTTCTAATATTTGAAGTGGAAATGCAACCCTTTGTACTGCTACTATCTTCACAAAACATTTTTGCATACATAATAATGCTGATGCTTAATTTAAGTTAAATGAGAAAATATGTCAGTAAGCTAAAATGTCCTAAGAAAACTTAAAAGGGAAACCATTTTAAAAGAATAAGTTAGATATGAATTTAAGAACATCATGATAAACTATAAAAGGCTAAAAAAGAAAAAAGATTAAAAATACGTGGAGAAATAAAATCAAAACACCAGACAAGGATGAATAATGGGTGATACTTGAGAATTAGAACCTTTTCAATGTGTTGTTGTCTTCAGGACCACGGAAAGTGCTCTCCTAATGAAAAAGATGGAGGAGTTCACTAAAATGGTCTATATTGAATTACTAGTGGCTGAAACCTGGGTGTTATTTTAATATTGTTGAGCTTCCAATTTTCTGATTATATAGAGCTGGTGGATGTTTATAGTTATTAGTTCTTATGTCTATAGTTTCTGATATATGTAACTTAATTTATATATAAATTAAGTTACATAGTTTAAATGTAATTTTAATAAATAAAGTTACATAGTTTAAATTTAAATGTTTTAATTATCTTAGACCTTTAAATGTTTTAAAGGTCTAAGATAATGGAGTTTTTGATCTGAGGGGTTTGGTTTTATTTTAATAAATGGATTGCATTTCTGTTTTACCAGTTACAGAATTTTTATTTTGGTTTTCATAATTGTTTTAATTTCTATGACTGTTTTTAGGTGATTAGGAATAGGAATGTTATAATTGCAAAAGTGTTCTTGTATGCACAATCACAGTGATCTAATGGTCAAGCCTTTACACATCATGTCAGATTTTGGTTAGCAAGAAATCTGTATACACATTGTGGTATTCGAATAATTCTTTGTTGGTATGAATTTTGGTGGGTCTTAAGAGGATAGCAAGTTTCTTAGTTGTAGTGATAACTACTTTGTAGTCTGTGTGTTTAAAGATATAGTTAAAAGTTTTGCATATATATTTTGGATACAAAGTAATTTAACTACCCATATATAAAAAGGGAAATAAAACTGAATGTGAGAATTACAGAGGTATTTCCCTACTGAGTGTTCCTGGCAAGATCTATGCAAGTATACTTGAGAAACGGTTGAGAAGAATTGTGGAAGAAAAGCTTGGTGAAGAACAAGCTGGATTCAGGCCAAACAGAGGCTGTCAGGATCAGATCTTCACTTTACGACAAATAGTCGAGAAAGCATGGGAATATAACAAAGAGCTGTATTTAAGTTTTGTCGATTTGGAAAAGGCATATGACAAGGTACCAAGAGAGAAGCTATTCAGTATGCTACAGTTATATGGTGTGAATGGGGCATTATATCAAGCAATACTTAGTCTTTATTTGAGTTGTAAGTCAGCAGTTAGAATTGAAGGAAGTACAGGAAGATGGTTTAATGTTAAATCTGGTGTGAGACAAGGATGTACATTATCCCCTCTGTTATTCATTATCTATATGGATCACGTTATGAAGGAAAGTGTTATTAAACATGATATCAAAATTGGAGATGTTAATATCAGCTCTTTGCTTTATGTATGATATTATACTTCTAAATAAATCCGCTACAAGTCTGCAAGATTCTCTGACTAAATTGAATAACTGTTGTAATAGATATGGTATGAAGGTCAGCAATAAAAAGACAAAGACAATGAAAATAGGCAGAATCATTGAAAATGTCAACTGTGTTGTGAATGGAGAACCTGTGGAACAAGTAAAACATTTCAGCTACTTAGGCATGATTTTTAGTGAAGATGGTAAATTAAATATAGAAATAGACAACAGAATCAGCAAAGCTGGTATGGTGGGAAGTCAATTGAATAAATTCATATGGAATGAGAGAGAAATTAGTCGGAACACTAAATTAGCTGTATACAAGACAGTGTTCAAACCAGTTTTAACTTATGGATCTGAGAGCTGGGTCAGAAGTAAAACACTTGACCAAAGACTAGAGACCGCAGATATGAGAGTCCTGAGAACGATTAGAGGCATGAACAGATGGCATCAATGGCAATATCTTATTAAAAACGAGGATATCAGGAAAGAACTTGACATTGTCAGCATCTAGGAATGCTTTAGCAGAGCTAATCTCAGGGGGTATAGTCACTAAAACAGAATGGGCAAAGAAAGATTAGCAAAACAAGTGTTCTCTGTCAGGTTGGCAGCAAAATGACCCAGAGGAAGACCAAGATATAGGTGGATTGATACGGTACAAAGTGCCTTAGACAATAGAAATATAAGATCTGATAATGTCGAAGTCTTGACAAGTAACAGACTGATTTGGAGGAAAATTGTAGATAGGAAGTTAGTAATGATGTAATTTTTTTTCATGTAGTACTATCATATCCTGTACACCCCCCTTGAGGGTACATGTCAGGAATTTGATGATGATGATGAGTAATTTAACTATTTTATGCAAAAGTAAATTTTCTGTAATATGTAGAGTGGTTACAACAGGTTCTGGCTGTTGAGTGTGCATAACTGATCAATTGTTGTGGATAATTGCAATTTTTGAAAATTTGCATTAGTGATGGGATTTCATTATTAAGATATCTATTATTGATAAAAAAATATGTGTTAAGAAATTGTGAAAAAATGACTGATTACTTAATGGAATATGGGTGATAGGATTTGAAGTAGAGGTTTATGGAATATTTTTGTTTCAACATGGTTGTTGAGTTTGGTTAAAGCTAAATTAAGAAAAGTTTATGGACTTATTTTGTTCTGATTCTATGGTAAATTTCATTATGTGGGGTTTGTAAAAAGGCTATGCATGTTGAGTCTCCAATACACAAGACATCATCGACATACCAACTGTAAAAGGTAATGCCAAGAAGCAGGGAAGGTGTTTCAGATGTGCCCAAAATAGTTCAGCTAGTTAGTCACTGATATTCTGGCCTATCGATGGTCTAAAAGTTTGAACACAGATCATAACTAAACTTAAAAAAGTTTGCTGACACTATCAGTTTGATAACAGTTAGAATATCATTAGGGGTTAATTTAACAAGTGAACTTAACAAAGAAAAGAGTGGTACTGTTTAAAACTGTGCAAACGAAGTTTGGTGCCTTTTAAACAGTACCACTAACATCTGGTTTGGTCACTTGACAATCATTTCCATCTAAGGCCATTTATCCACAATAATATCTCCTCATACTGGCCATAGGAAAATTTCTTGGGATTTTCCTTAGGTTGCAACACTAGTCTTTTCTTGTATTTCAATCGTCTTTTTTATACTATTTTATTATTATTATTATCATCATCACAGGCAACTCTAAGGAGTCCTTAGACTCATCGAGGGAGGCCCTAAACATCATGAACAACTATTCAACATTCAACAGTATCTATCATACTTCGACTTGAACTCATTCACAGTCATGGCACCAACAACAGAACTATGGCAGCTTATTCCACTCATTCACCACTCATCAAGTAAAAAAACCTAGCTCTAACATCCTTGCTAACCACACTCTTGCCAGTTTCCATGGATGGCCCTAGTATTCCCACCACCAGTCCTGTTCTCAAAAATATCCTCTGAAATAATCTTATAGAAACCATTCAGTAATTTGAATGTCTCAATCATATCACCCATTTTCCACCTATCAACCAATTTCTGCAACCCACAAATCTTCAACCTATTCTCATAAGGTTCATTCCATAGACCTGCTATCATCTTAGTCACTCGCCTCTGGACCCTCTCCACCTCCTCCCCATCAAGAAGAAACCCTGGCGCCCAAATCTGGGCACAGTAGTCAACATGGGGTCTTATCAAAGCTTGATACAGAGGAACACTAACTTGCTTGTCTCTGCTCGTCAAAGTATTCTTCAGTAACCAAGGGATTTGTGAGTTGTTTTAGCCACTTTTGCAATGTGCATCCTAACTGCCTATCCACCAACACTCCCAAATCCCTGGTTTCGTCAATCTCCTTGGAGTACAGTTCCACCAATGTGGCATACTGCTGCTAATCTTTTCACCCCAAAATGCAAAACCTTACATTTAGTCACATTGAATTCACATCCTTTCTGCTTAGCCCAGTTGTCCAAACTATCCAAATCATACTGCAAAATTTTGACATCTTCTGCATTCACTATTGCTCTACCCAACTTTGCATCATCAGCAAACAAATGAACAGTTCCTCTCAAATCCTTTCTTATATCGTTAATGAACAAATTAAATAGTAGTGGTCCAAGAACAGAACCCTTCAGCACACCACTAGTCACAGGCCGTCTTTTGGACTCTACTCCTGAATAAACTACTCTCTGATATCTCTCCATCAACCACCCTCTTATCTATCTCATCAACCCTATATCCATCCCCATATGCTGCAGTTTACTGATTAGAATTCCATGTGGTATCCTGTCAAAGGTCTTAGCAAGGTACAGCAGTATCACTGTATATCCATTACCCTTATCCAGTTCAGCCGTCACTGTGTTATAAAACGTGAGCAAGTTACTGAGGCATGATCTATCCTTCACAAAACCATGCTGTCCCCAATACAGTATCCCATTTTCATCTATCCATTCCTGTATTTTTCTCTTGACTACTTTTTCTCCAAGACCTTGACAATGATTCCTGATATGCTGATCGGTTGGTAATTTGCAACAGCAGTCTTGGAACTTCCTTTATGCAGTGGAACTATTTTCCTCTCTTTCCACCCCCTCGAGACTCAAATTAAACAAAATGGTCAAGGGCACTGACAATTCTTTAGCTGCTTCACGTACGACACGAGCTGGTATACCATCCAATCCCACAGATGTATTCACATTAAGGTTTTGTAACAGACTATTCACCTCCACTTCATTCACCATAATTCCTGTATAAGCTGTTAGTTCCTTCATTCCTGCAATATCACCACCTGGATGATATACTCTTGCAAAGTGCTCGCTCAGTAATTCCACTATATCAACTGATTCGGTTACCTGCCTACCATCGACATTCCTTAAAATCATTTTGCTATATACATATTTTCTTTTACTTGCAACATATTGAAAAAACTGTTTAGGATTCTCTTTAGCTTGCACGGCTAATTCTCTTTCATAATCTGCTTTTGCTTTTCTTACCACATAGTCGTTACCCTTCTGGCCTGCAGGTCACCTTTCTCCTTAAATTCCTTCCACAATTGTTTCTTTTTTTGCAGCTCAAGGTTAATGGTGTTTTTCATCCATTTAACCCCTACTTGATTTACTATTCGGACTCTAGGTATACAGTCAGCCATTACCTCCTGCAAACGCTCCTTAACCACCTCCCATGCACCATCAACATCGAGCCCTTGCAGTTTTACATGCCATGGCACTGAACCAAGCAATCTCCTAAGCTTGTCATACTTACCATCCCAGTAATTCCACATGTACCCTGTCTTAGGGTACATGTGGAATTGAAAATTCCATACATTTAGACACCTCCCAGTTCAGGACCCTATGATCACTCATGAATATGACCACGTTGCCACGTTGGTGGCAACGTGGTCATATTCATTACTGTGAAATTCTCAGATGCAATTACTAGGTCAAGCACTCTCAAACCCCTAGTATTTTCCATTACATGATTTTATTTTCCATAAAATCAAATTCCTTCCTTCCATGTGTCCTCTCCCCCTTCCAATCAATGTTACCATAGTTGAAATCCCCCCATAATAATTACCCTTCTTCCATATTCAATAGTTGCAACTCTTCTATCCTGGTTTTTAATTTTCATAACTGACATTTTTATACACATTGTAAAATCTATTGATAAGTAACTTATCATGTTTGATTTTATGTGTTTTTCTAGGGGAATGGCACTTAAAGAAATGTAAATTTTGTTTGTAATAATTTTTTGTATTTTATAATAACTTACTCATAGGGCTTTGTTAAAATAATATGGTGCATGACATCATTATGTAATGCTGGTAACCCATGTCCATATATGGCAATGTCAAAAGATGCATGGAGTATGATGTCATTATACTAGCCACTTTCCCTTGAGGCTTATATTCCTCATGTAATTTCTCTCTTTCTGGCTCTATACCTTTTCACAACTTCTTTTTCATTTGCAGTTCCTGTTTGATTTCCTTGGTCAACTACATTATTCCAAATCACTATCTTTTTTACTCAAGGTATGCAATTTACCACTGCTGCTAACACATAGAAGCAGTGGTAATATTGGTAATAGTCACGAGTCACCAACTCCCAAATAGTGCATGGGAGCTTGCCTAACAAGCTCCCATGCTATTTGATCTCTCTTTCTTCAAATTCTTTGATCTCTTGAACTATCCCAAACTGGTTTCTAAGTCTATTATAACAACAACCTGCCTTATAATTCCATAAAAATGCTTTCCTCTGTGATATTTTTCATCAATGTGTCCTCTAATTTTTGCCAGCACTTCTAATTCTTCTCATGTGTGCATGAAAAACATTTTGTATGGACAGGTTTCCACTCACAGATACAATGTCTGAAGTAGCCCATGCTTAAAACAGCTGAAGTCACAAGTCACAAACTCTTAATTTGATATGTCTAAAATTGGTGAGAACATCTCTGTAAAACTTTTATGTTGCATGGTAAATATTGCTATAAGACAATCTAAATGCTTATGCTTTTAGCTACTAAAATACTGCATATACATGCAGGTTTATAAACAAATTATGTTTATAGTTCTAGAATAGAAAATTTTATGCCAAACCCTATAGGAAATTCTAAGGTTTAACACACTAAAACCACTAATGTGGTATTTCTCATATTACTGTTGCCATTTTTTTGATGTGATGGATTTTTAAACAGTGATGGATTTTTGAAGCTATGCAGATTTAAGCGAGGTTCTAGTTATTTGCTTAAATCTGCATAGCAAATTTACACTGAGAACATTTCTGTGTAAATTTGCACATGCCAATTGTGCAAATTTGGTGCAAAAACTGCACTGGGTGCAGTTACTTAGCATGAGTGCCATCTTTGACTGGTGTGCAAGTGCACATGCACAAAGTTTAGAGGAAATATTGTTCTGCATACATATGCACACACTGCTTAGAAAGAGGTCAATGGACACCCTCATGGACAGGGTGCATCAAACATGTAGTGAGTCACGCGTTTTTTCCGGTATAAATTGGAGAAATACAACGTTCCCAAGTCAGTGCAACTGTGTCTGGGTGAAATGACTGTGAAAAGGGAACTGATGGAGTTTTGAAAAAGGTGTTCTAATAGGATGCTGTTATTTGTTAGGAGATTTGATTAATTGTATTATTTAATCTCTGTTTCTAACAATTCTTTTTTTTTTTTGAGTGCTTTTATTATATTTATTTATTGCACAAGGGTTCACTCCGATTGGTGCAATGACTTTAACTCTTTCTTTCAGAATCCAAAAAATCACTGACTCAAGACCAAAATTCAAAATAAACACATTTAATAAAACACAAACACTTAATATATATATACACTTCAAACAATATTACATAACTAACTATAAATTTAATTGGATCCAAGGCCTTTTAAAATAAACTTACACTTAAGACTAGACTAAACACTTTGTTTTCACAATGACAAAATGTTCATAGCCAGTTTCTTTCTTTGTTAAGGCCCTTTTCCAAAGATATATGACTTTATTCTTCATTTTCATAGGATCCTTTCTCATCACTCATGTAGCACACATTAATTCTTCCTGACTCAATTCTGTTTCCTTTCCAATAGAAATAATAGTTAGATCCAGCGTCCTTAAGACAGATGAAACTTCCTAATCAGAGTTTTCTTGAACATTCCTTTAGAACGTAAATAGCAACTTCTTCTTTTATTCACTAATGCTTATTGACAGTCTTAACTCTCCCACTTTATCACAGTTCTACGATTCCCTTTTCGGAATCTACTATAAATCTTCCAATTAGTGTTTCCTTGAATATTCCTTTTAAAACGATCTATAGCAATATTTTCTTTTATTTATCAATACTCATTCCACTTTGAAACTTCATAGTTCCACGATTCCTTTTTCGGAATATACTATTAATTTTCTTCCGACTATCACATAAAAAAAAACTCAATTTCCTCTGAATCTAAATGTCTGCCGGCTTGTGTTCTTATTTCTTCTCGAACGCACTCTTGTTTTTTTTCTGTTACTTCGATACCGAAAGCTCTCCTTGTCAGCTGTCAATCACACATCAAACTTCTTGGCGAGCATGCGCACTCCATGAAACTGGCAAGCAAGAAACTAAATATAATGGCTGACACGTTGTCTCCGTTAGCGACAAGAGAATGTCTTCATAAAACACAATTTAATATTTTAAACTACAATAAAAATTGTTTCAAGTAACACAACTATTCAAAATCCGGTAAGTACATAAATTTTTAACTGCTTTACATATCACTTTGACAAAATAATTTCAATAACGGGCACATTACAAGTGTCGACAATGCGTGTTATGAAACCAAAACTAATAAACATACTAACATAAACCATTTGTAAAAATATTTAGAATTTTAAATTATGATTATTTTTACAATGCCATGTTGCAGGCCTATCAGTTCAGCAAATTGTTGATAAATTGGGCCATTCCAACTGAACAATCAGTGATACCATCAAGTTGATTTCCTGTGCTTCCATCTTGGTATCACTGATACCATACAGAGATGGAAGCACAGGAAGTCAACTGCAAGTGCTACCTGCAGTGGGCAATATCACACTCACCGAATGTGACCATAGGGTGCTATAAAAACTGCCATTCGTCAGCTGGCATGTTGAATACGAAGTTCCAGGCATCAATTGGAACACAAATTTGTACAAAAGCATTCAGAACGGAGGGTCCAAACATGAATTTCCAAGGCAGGACACAATATGCAAGTTCCACAATTATACAAACCAACATGCAGTGTTATCTTAGGGGAAACGGTCGTATTTTCAGGGAGCTCCCGAAAGCTAAGTACAATTTTGAATGGAAATTAGAATAAATGTTAAAAATCATAACGTAATATTGTCTAAATTTGGTAGCTTGTTGTGTCTGTGTGATTTTGGTGTAAATTCCGTAAATTAATTTAGTCTTTAACGATACGTTTCATATATTTGAATATGGCGCCAATGCGACGTAAGATAATGGCGTCCAAAAATACGACGCCATTGTTCAAAAACTGTAGTGTGAGAGAGTTTGTCCGGTGTGATGTGTGTGGAATGTATGCATTCCCAAATGAGTCTGGAGTATGGGTTGAAAGTGATAGTGGTGGGAGAATGTGTAGAAAGTGTATGCAAAGTGAGGAGTCGAAGTATGTGTCAGGTTGTGAGACAGTTATGGTCGAAGAAAGCCAGAATGCGAGTGAAAATAGTGGCTCGATAGGGAATTGCGGTGTACAAGATGGCAATGTGAGCGGTGATCTAAGAAAGAGTGAGAGCAATTATACAGAAAGAGAAAATGGTTTGAATGATAAAAAAAACGAGGAATTATTTGTAGGAAGTGAAATCGCTAGGCTGCGCGCAGTGATACAAGATGCGCAGCGGCAATTAGAGCACCTGCAAAACTCTTTCCAGAGTGATTCGGCTAACGGAAATAAACAGCGTGGGCGAGTTTCCGAAATGAAGGAGAGAGTATTGTATGGTGACTCGTTATTAAGAGGAGTAATAGATGGGAGTGTAACTAAATTGTACTTGCCGGGTGCGAAATTTAAGGATGTAAGCGAGAGCATTAGAGTGCAAAAACAGAGGGTGAAAGAAATAACAATTGTGGCTGGTACGAATGAATTGAAAGGTGATAAATTTTTTATGAGAGAGGACTTGAAAGTATTGTTAAAGGTACCGAAAGAAAAGAGTGACAGAGTTAGAATGGTGAGTCTGTTACCGCGGTATGACAGAGAGGAGTTTAGAAGGAGGGCCATAATCGCAAATGATATTATGCGCAGGTTATGCGGACGGTGTGGTGTGGAATTTGTGGACGTGTGGAATGAGTTTGATGGGCGAAAGGACTTATACAAGATGGATGGACTGCATTTGAATGGACTTGGTGTGCAGAGACTGGAAAAAGTGTTGCTGAATGAAGTGAAAATGGATGTGCAGAACCAGGGAAACTAGAACTACCAAGGAGGGGGGGAAGTGGATATCCGGACATCAGTGAGACAGTTGAGTGTAAAAATGTATATAATGTACCTGAGCCAGCAATAAGGACAAAAAATGGGAATGGGATATTTAGAATAACACATCAAGATAGGGGTGGGACAAAGGGAACACTGCAATTCATGTATACTAATGCCAGGAGCATTAGGAACAAGAAGGAAGTATTTTTGGCCTTGATTGGCTCTTCCTGGCCACAGGTTATTGGCATTAGTGAAACATGGCTGACGGAAGATGATATAGTTAGTGGGATAGAATGTGTAGGTTATAGTATGTTTAGGAGGGACAGAGAGAATAAAATTGGGGGAGGGGTGTTATTGATGATAGCTGATGAACTGCAGCCAAGGAGAATTGAAGTATTACAGGACAGTGAAAGGAGCTCATTTGAGGCTATTTGGTGTGAGATTGATACTGGCAGAATAAAATATACAGTTGGGTGCTGCTATAGACCAGGTGATGGAATAGATGGTGGAGATGGTATGCATAAACAAATTGATGAAATGAGTGGAAGGAGGGTAATTATTATGGGGGATTTCAACTATGGTAACATTGATTGGAAGGAGGAGAGGACACACGTGAGGAAGGAAATGGATTTTATTCAATTATTAAGGGATAACTATCTGAAACAGCATGTAATTGAAAATACTAGGGGTGTGAGAGTGCTTGACCTGGTAATAGTATCTGAGAATTTGACTGTAATGAATATGACCATGTTGCCACCTATTGGTGAGAGTGATCATAAGGTCTTGACCTGGGAGGTGGCTAAAGGTGTGAAATTTGTGATTAAGACAGGGCATATGTGGAATTACCGTGCTGGCAAGTATGACAAGCTTAGGAGATTGCTTGGATCAGTGCCATGGCATGTACAACTGCAAGGGCTGGACGTCGATAGAGCATGGGAAGTGATCAAAGAGCATTTACAAGAGGTTATGGCTGATTGTATACCTAAGGTCCGAATAGTGAAACAAGGAGGGGTTAAATGGATGAATAACACCATTAAGCTTGAGCTGCAAAAAAAGAAACAACTATGGAGGGAATTTAAAGAAAGGGGTGACCTGCAGGCACACGAACGGTATAAAGTACAGGCTAGAAGGGTAACGAGTGTGGTAAAAACAGCAAAAGCCGATTATGAAAGGAAACTAGCTATGCAAGCAAAAGAGAATCCCAAACAGTTCTTTCAATATGCTGCAAGCAAGAGAAAAACTGTACATGGCAAAATGATTTTAAGGAATGACGATGGTAAAGAGTTCACTGAACCAGTCGATATAGTGGAGTTACTGAGCGCGCACTTTGCAAAAGTATATCATCCAGGTGGTGACGTTGAAAAAATGAAGGAACCATTAGTTTATATGGGAATTGTGATGAATGAAGTGGAGGTGAATAGTCTATTACAGAACCTTAATGTGAATACATCTGTGGGATTGGATGGTATACCGGCACGGGTCTTGCATGAAGCGGCTAATGAATTATCAGTGCCCTTGACCATGTTGTTTAATCTGAGTCTCAGGTCTGGCTTAGTCCCGAAGGCGTGGAAAGAGGGGAAAATAGTTCCACTGCATAAAGGAGGATCCAAGACTATGGTTGCAAATTACCGACCGATCAGCATATCAGGAGTCGTTGTCAAGGTCTTGGAGAAAGTAGTCAAGGGAAAAATACAGGAATGGATTGATGAAAATGAGATACTGTACAGAGGACAGCATGGCTTTGTGAAGGGTAGATCATGCCTCAGTAACTTGCTCAAGTTTTATAACAGGGTGACGGCTGAACTGGATAAGGGAAATGGGTTTACAGTGATAATGCTGGACCTGGCAAAGGCGTTTGACAGGATACCACATGGAATTCTAATCCGTAAACTACAACATATGGGAATGGATATAGGGTTGGTGAGATGGATAGCTGGGTAGTTGATGGAGAGATATCAAAGAGTAGTTTATTCAGGAGTAGAGTCCAAAAAACGGCCTGTGACTAGTGGTGTGCCACAGGGTTCTGTTCTTGGACCACTGCTGTTTAATCTGTTCATTAACGATATAGGGAATGGTCTAAGTGGGACAGTTCATTTGTTCGCTGATGATGCAAAGTTGGGTAGGGCGATAGTGAATGCAGAAGATGTCAAAGTCTTGCAAGATGACTTAGATAGATTGGAGTTCTGGACTAAGGAGAATGGATGTCAATTTAATGTGACAAAATGTAAAGTTATGCAATTCAGAGTGAAAAGATTAGCAGCAGTATACCACATTGGTGGAACTGTACTCCAAGAGATTGATGAGGCCAGGGACTTGGGAGTGTTGGTGGATAGGGAGATGAAGTTTAGGGGGTACATTGCGAAAGTAGCTAAATCAGCTCATCAACTCACTTGGTTGTTGAAAAATACCTTGACGAGCAGAGAAAAACAAGTTATTGTACCTCTGTACCGAGCCCTGATAAGAGCTCATCTCGACTACTGTGCCCAGATTTGGTCACCTCGGTTCCTTCTTGATGGGGAGGAGGTTGAGAGGATCCAGAGGGGAGTGACTAAGATGATAGCAGGTCTATGGAATGCACCATATGAGAACAGGTTGAAGATTTGTGGGTTGCAGAAACTAGTTGATAGGCGAAAAAGGGGAGATATGATTGAGACATTCAAATTGCTAAAAGGATTCTATAGGATTAATTCAGATGATATTTTTGAGATCAGGACTGGTGGTGGGAGAACTAGGGGACACCCATGGAAGCTGGGCAAGAGCGTGGTTAGCAGGGGTGTTAGAGCTGGGTTCTTTACTTTTAGAGTGGTAAATGAGTGGAATAAGCTGCCAGAGTCTGTTGTGGGTGCTATGACAGTGAGCGAGTTCAAGGCAAGGTATGATAGATACTGTGAGAATGTTGAACAGCTGTGTGAACATGATGTTCAGGGCCTCCCTCGATGAGTCTAAGGACTCCTGGAGTAGCCCGTGGTAATAATAATAATAATAATAATAATCTTCACTGGTGCAAAAAGTGTGTACAGTGGGATATGGAAGCTTGAAAAACTATGTTATGGAGCGATGAAGGGCGTGGCAGATGCCCAATGAACATCTCTTATCAGAGTGTGTAACTCCAACTATGAAATTTGGAGTAAGTGGTGTAATGGTATGGTCCTGTTTTTCCTTCTTTGGCCTCGGATCTCTGTTTGTGGTGCCACGAACATTGACCTCAAGAAGTATCTGAACATTCTGGCCAATGCACCATGTCATAAAGCTGTAACTGCATGGTTTATGGACATGAATGTCACCACTTGACTGCCTCCACAGGAACCTGATCTCAATCCTACTGAACATGTGTGGAATGAACCGGAGTGTCAGGTGAGGTCAAGGGACGTCCACCCTACAAGAATCCAGGATCTCATTACATGCCTACAGGAAGAATAGTCCAAAATTTCCATTGATCACTATCATACTTGTGGAAAGTATGCCCCATAGAATTGCTGAAGTCATCACAGTGAAAGGAAATCCCACATCTCATTAAGGTGGGAACAATGAATGTTTGTTCCTCACACTATGGTGTCTGTTGACTTCTTTCCAAGCAGTGTACCTATTTGTTCTTGAAGTCAAGAACTCACATCAAGTGGAGGCAATTAGACATCTCAGGAGAGTCAGAGATTCACCGAGGGAGACTACACACACACGCCAGCTATCATACTTATTATTGAATTCATTCACACTGCTTGCACTCACAACATCCAATGGCAATCCATTTCAATCATGCACCACCTTATGAGTGAAAAATATAGCCCTCACCCCCTTCTTAGCAGTAATTCATTCTTAGCTTCCAAGGATGCCCTCTTGTCCTTTCTCCCCTCCATAAATTGAAAAATACTATCAAATGAAATCCTGTATGATCCTTTTAGAAGTTTGTAAGTCTCAATCATATCACCCCTCTTTCTCCTGTTTGCTCGTCTATAGTCTGCAAATTCTCAATCTGTCTTCATAATCAGTATTCCACAATCCTAATATCATTTTTAATGCTCTCCTTTGCACTCTCTCCAATATATCAGAATCACAATGGAAACTAGGAGACCAGACCTGTGCACAATAGTCCAAAGTGAGGTCTTATCAAGGCCTTGTAAAAAGGCAAAATGACATCCTTATCTTTACATGTGAATGTTCGTTTCAGCATTGCAATTATCTTTTGAGTTCTATTTGCAATCTTTGCCACATGGCTCCTGAACTTCAACTTCCTATCTACTGACACTCCAATTTCCCTAGCCTCATCAGTTTCTTCTAACATAATCCCACCAATATAATACAACACTGGATATCTAATCATGCCAAAGTGAATGACTTTACATTTACTGACATTGAACTGACCTCCATTTTCCCATGCCCACAATTTCAGCCTATTCAAATCATTCTACAAGTACTTCATATTAGCAGCACATCATCAGCAAATAGCTGTATGTCACTTGTCAAATCCTTCCCAATATCATTAATGTACAGATTGAATAACAGTGGACCAAGCACTGATTCTTGGTCAGTGCTTGGTCCACTTTTTGATATCTGTCAGTCAGCCATCCTCTTATCCATGCTATTCTATTAACTATATTCTATAACCAAACCCACATTTTCCAATTTATGCAACAGTCTACTATGCTGTATTCTGTGAAAAGCCTTAGCAAAATTCAAAAGTATCATGGTGTATCCATTCTCCTTGTCTAGTTCAATGGTAACATTGTTATAGAATGTGAGCAAGTTGCTAAAACATGACCTTCCCTCAGTAAACCCATGTTGCTCATTGCAAAGTAGAGATTCACTGTTAACCCATTTCTGAATGCGAGTCCTAACCAATTGTTCCAAAATCTTTACCAACACTCTTGAGATACTAATTGGTCAATAGTTGGATACATCAGTCTTTGCACCCTTGTGCAATGGAATTACCATACATTCTTTCCACTTCTGAAGAATCTTCCTTGTTCTGAGACTCATATTAAACAGTCTGGTCAAAGGAATAGCCAGTTCAGATGAACACTCTTTTAGCACTTATAAGCATTTTAGCATTCCATCAGTCCTTATTGGTTACTTATCCTGAAACCGGGTAAACCTGCTGAGGATCCAAAGAGCTACAGGCCTATAGCTCTCCTATGCACAACACTGAAGCTATATGAGAGGTTAATCTTGAACTGACTAAGTCCAGAAATAGAGAAAGTGCTGATAAAAGAACAGGCAGGATTTAGACCAGAAAGATCATGCACTGGACAAGTATTAAACTTAACACAGTTTATTGAGGACAGCTTTGAAAGGAGGTTAGCAACAGGAGCTGTATTTATAGATTTGACAGCAGCATATGACACAATAAATCTTAGAAAGCTTATAGTCAAAATTTACAGCAATACAAACAGCTATCGGTTAGTGGAGATATTTAGGTCGCTGCTGTTCAGCAGGAGATTCTTTGTTAATTTTCAAGGAAAAAAGAGCAGATGGCATATCCAGAAAAATGGTCTACCTCAGGGAAGTGTGCTATCTACCCTCCTCTTCAATATATATACACTAATGACCAACCTATAAACCCAGGGTCAAGAACCTTCTTATATGCAGATGACGGGGCAATAGCTTATCAAGCAAAATCCTTTGATGACTTTGAGAAGCAGCTCACACAAGAGCTAGAAACCCTTAC
Source organism: Typopeltis vanoorti (assembly GCF_054136105.1). Lineage (NCBI taxonomy): Eukaryota > Metazoa > Arthropoda > Arachnida > Uropygi > Thelyphonidae > Typopeltis > Typopeltis vanoorti. Next base: position 63,855,288 of record NC_143562.1, read on the forward strand.
AGTTTACTATAAGGAAAACCAACTGAAACCAAATCCCAGTAAAACCCAAATGTGTCTTTTCCATCTCAATAATAGGGAGGCGAGGAGAGAGTTGAATATAGAATGGAATGGTGTGAAACTGGTCAATTATCCAAATCCAACTTACCTAGGTGTTACACTAGATAGGACCCTAAATTATAAGCAACACATAGAGAAGACAGCAGCTAAAACTCAAACACGTAATAATATTCTGCACCGATTAACACCATCTTGGTGGGGTGCAAATCCACAAGTACTGCACACCTCTGCTTTTTGACAGCCAAGTATGCTAGCCCTGTTTGGATCATCACATGTCAAAATTATTGATAATGATCTTAATGAAACATGTTGGCACATTACTGGCTGCCTTAAGCCTACAAAAATTGACCATCTATACTCATTGTCTGGTATTGCACCTCTTCACATCAGAAGGACTACACAGAGTAGATATGAGTGGAAACAACAACTAAATAATGAATGGCATCCTTTGTATGGACAAGTTGCAGTAAATAAGAGGTTAAGATCAAGGAAAAGTTTTATTCACTCAGTGGAACTGTTGGTTGATTCCATAAAAGCTACAAGGTTAACAATGTGGCAAGAACAATCTCCAGAGGCTCTGAACTTAAACGAATCTCTTCCTTCCAGCTTACATCTTGACTGGCAAAGATGGAAGACATTGAATAGATTTCATTCCGGAATGGGCAGATCAAAGCAGAATATGGCTAGATAGGACTACACAGATAATGACAGCTGCTCATGTGGCGAAACACAAACCATGGATCATCTTCTGCAATGCTGCTTAATAGACATTAATAATATATGTACCCGAGAAGATTTAATGCAGTGTAACGAAACAGCTTTAAAGTATATTAGTCACTGGATGAGTAAAATTTGACATTTTATGTTTTTACTTAATATTTCATGCAAGTGGCATTTTTGTCTTTTAATGTATGTTTTTAATCCATATTCTTTTAATGTCTATTTCTTTAAATGTATGCGTTTAATCATTTATATGTAAGCTCTTACATTTTCTGTAGTTCGCACACAAAATAAATAAGTCCTTATTGGTGAATTTTTATTCAGTTTGTGCAACAGCTCTAATACCTCATCCTCATACACCCGAGTTTCTTCATCCAGTGAAGAAGTAGCAGTGAGCTCAATGTTGCGTACACCACATTGATAGCTTTTAAAAAAATGGGCACCATTAGGTGAACAACCTCTTCTGCATCTGTAACCCTCATGCCATCTACATTTAGAAGTTATTCTTTCATATTCATTCTTTCTTTTACTTGCAGCATATTGTGGGTTGTCTTTAGCACACAAAGCCAGTTTCTTTTCATACACAGACTTTGCTTTCCGTACAACAGTTGTGACTTTTCTAGCCTGCTGCTTATAATTTTCATAATGCACATGCTATTCCTTCGACATCATCCTTTCTTATGAATCTTTTGCTTAATAAGATTACACATCCATATGACTCCTACCCTATTTATTCTTCAAACTCTCGGGACACATTCTGATCTCGCATCGTATTGTTTAAATGCTTCCCATGCAATGTCAATATTCTTCCCATCCAGCAACTGATCCCATTCCACTGAACTTGGGATACTCCTCAGTTGGTCATCATTTCCTGCTTTGCAGTTTAGCATGTAACCTTTTCTGAATGGAACATTCATAAACTTAGTCACTTCCCAAGTGAGTACTGCATGATCACTGTCCAACTGGAGGCAGAATAGTTATGTCTTTAACTGAAACACCCTCTGACACTATAATTAAATCTTAACACTCTTTGACCACGAGTTCCTTCTGTCACATGCTGCTTGAGGAAGTTGCCCCGCAACAGCTCAATAAATGCATTTTCATTATTTTCATGAGATTTTACTGCTACCCAATCAATATTTGGATAAAGTCACCCACTACGATTACTCTTTTTGCACTCATCTTTTCAATTTGATGATGCATTTCTTCATCACTAGCAACCGATCCACCAGGTCTGTATCAACACCCGCACTATGTAACTGATCTTGTTAGAGTCCACCTCACACTAGATGGCTTCAAACTCACTGTCACATGAAAAATTGTTACTAGTATTGCAGTCATAGATCTCAACTCTAACTGGATTCAAGACATTTGATATCATTAGCAGCACATCCCCTTCTCACCTATCCTGTCTATCCTTCCTAAAAATACCGTACCCTTGACACTCGATACCAGTTAGTATGTCTGATTCTGTTAGTCAGGTCTCACTAATGCCTACAATCTGAGGTCCCAACATATTTACTAAGGCAACAAACTCTATCTCTTTGTTTCTGATACTCCTAGCATTAGTGTACAGATATAATAATCTACGTGCATGTTCTTTTGTATACGCTTGTCTGCAGTCCACATAACACAGTTGGACAACTTGCAGATCTCTATTCTTCTCTAGTGCCTTATACATGTAGACATCTTTGCACACATTTGATGGGTCTGAATCAGACAAACACAAAGTTGAAATCATTCTCTCCTTGTCAACATTTCCACGACAAAGTCCATTCCTGTCATTAACACAAGTTATATAACATTGTCACTCTTATACTCACATTTTCACTATTCCTCCCTTTATAATTTAGTTTTAGGTCTCATACCAGTTATTGTTTTTCTAGACTCCTAATACCAGTTGTTCAACAGGTGTGCCCAATAGTTTAGAAAAATTAAAGTTCAATGTGTTTAAAGATCTGATAAGTGACTTCCAAATGTCACACAAAATCATCCTTTGATTTCTGTTGAGAGTCCTTGTGGATTACTACTGTAGCTTCTTTGATGTTGCAGGCACTGAAGTTGTCTACTATGTACGGCATGGAGCTTTTGTTCCATTTAATGTTGTGGTGAGTGTGGGAAAAATGGAATGCCAGACCTAAGCTGTCTTCTCTGTAGTTATTGACATCTCCAACATGCACCTTTTGTCTTATTTCTAAACTTCTCAATGTTTGTCCTATGCAATTAAAGCCACAAGAACATGGAATATTGTAAACTCCAGGATGTTTGTTGAAAGGACTGTGATACTTTAACAGACTCTGTACCATCATAATGGGTTTGAAGGCCACTCTAATGTCATAAGATTTCAGGAGATTTGCAATAAAAGGAATGGAAACTAAGGCTCTGTAATGAATATCATAGATCTGTTGTGGAGAGGGATTACAGAATAGTGTATTCTTTGTGCCATTTTTTTAAGATATCCATTGATGATCAATAGTTGGAGAATAGAATGTAATTCTTCTGTTAGTGTTCCTTCATCTCTTATAATAGAGATAGCCCTCTTTTTCAGCATACATACAATAACTAATTTTTGGTTATTGTACATAACATTGAAATATGGTGCAACAAGGAGAAATAAGTTGGCTTACGGTACACACCAAGAGAAATGCCTCCGTCTGCTTTTTTCGAAATTAGAATGTCTAGAAAAGGTTTAAATAGTTGAGAGATGTCCTGTGATTATCTATAAGTACAATAACTTCATCCACAGGAACATTTGTGAATAGCAATACGATATCCATACTAGCTAGAATGTCTGTTGGTGAGACAGAAATTCTATTTTTCTACAAAGTATTTTTGATGTAGGTGTCCATGTATCAAATATGCTCCTTTAGAAGATCAGCAAGATGTTTAGATAACAAATAAGTAGGCGAGCTAATACCATCTACGATCAGTCAAAAAAGGAATATTAATCTTGAGTACTTCTCGGGTGTTCCATATAAACATGGAGTTAAGGGATGCATGGATTTCAATCTTTTCTAAGATCCGTAGATCATGTCAGTCATGTTGTGTAAAAGGTTATTGGTTTCTTCATGGTTTGTTCAAGTAGGGTCATATTCTAATGGAGTGTAAGTAGAGGTGTCAGAAGGTAGAATTGAAATTTTGGACATATAATCAGTTGTATTCAAGATCACAGTTGAATTGCCTTTATCAGCCTTAAGTATTATAATATCTTTATTCTTCTTTAAATTTGAAAGTGCTCTTTTTTCAAAGGAGCTGATATTCTTTTTAGGAGAATGAGAAGACGAGAGAAAAATCGCAGTGTTTAATCTAATGTCATTTACAATGGGTTGAGGTGAAAGTAAAGGGCCTTTTCTAAATTGCAAATGATATCTATTTTAGGAATGTGCTCTGGTGTGACTGCAAAACTGAACCCTTTCTTTAAAATGCTAGCTTCTGCTATGTCAAGTTGTGATCAGAAAAGTTAAATAGTACCTTTTCATTGGGTAGGGTCTCTTGATTCTAAAATCTTCTCGTATAAAGAGATTGTATGGAGATTCGTTAGTACGAGGAGTGATAGTAGAGAATTTGACAAAATCGTAGCAACCTGGTGCGACCATAAAGGACGTAAGTGAGTCTACTAGGGAGCAAAAGCAAAGGTGAAAGAAATGATAGCGGTGGCAGGTACAAACGATTTGAAAGGAAATAAAATGGGAATGATAGAGGACCTGAAGGAATTGTTCGAGGTAACAAAAGAGAAGAGTGAGAGAGTTAGGATGATTAGTCTTTATCAGCGGTATACCAGTGAAGAGTATCGAAGGAGGGCCATAATTGCAAATGACTTTATGCGTGGGTTATGCAGGATGAGTGGTATGGAATTTTTGGACATGTGGAGTGAGTTCGATAGGCGAAAGAATCTACATAAGATGGATGGTTTGCATTTGAATGGATTCGGTGTAAGGAGACTTAAAAAAGCGTTGTTGAATGAAGTGGATGTGCAGAATCAGGGAAACTAGATTTATTGAGGGGGGGGGAGTATGCAGACTTTAGGGAGGCAGTTGAGTGTATGAATGAGTATAATATACCTGAACGAATAAGAAGGACAACAAAACAAAATAGGATAGTTAGCATAAGGAATCAAGGTAGGGATGGGGATAACTAGGGTCTGCAATTCATGTATACTAATGCTAGGAGTATTAGGAACAAGAAGGAAGAATTTTTGGCCTTGGTTGGCACTTCCACACCACAGGTTATTGGGATTAGTGAAACATGGCTGACTGAAGATGATATAGCTAGTGGGATTGAATGTGAGGGGTATAGTGTGTTCAGGAATGACAGGGAGAATAAAATGGGGGGAAGGAGTATTACTGATGATAGCTGATGAGCTGCAGCCAAGGAGAATAGAAGTTGAATTGCAGGATAGAGAAAAGAGCACATTTGAGGCCCTTTGGTGTGAGATTGAGGCTAGCAGAACAAAATATACAATTGAGTGCTGCTATAGACCAGGTGATGGAAAAGATTGTGGAGATAGTATGCATAAGCAAATAGAAGAAATGAGTGGAAGGAGGGTAATTATTATAGGAGATTTCAACTATGGCAGCACTGATTGGAGCACTGATTAAGGGATAACTGTCTGCGACAGCATGTAATGGAAAATACTAGAGGCCAGAGAGTGCTTGACCTAGTAATTGCATCTGAGGATTTGACTGTAACGAATATGACCACATTGTCGCCAATTAGTGAGAGTGATCATAGGGTCTTGACTTGGGAGGTGGCTAAAGGTGTGGAATTTACAATTAAGACAGGGTACATGTGGAATTATCGGGCTGGTAAGTATGACAAGCTTAGGAGTTTGATTGGTTCAGTACCATGGCATATAAAACTGCAAGGGCTGGATGTTGATAGTGCATGGGAGGCGGTTAAAAAGTGTTTGCAGGAGGCAATGGCTGACTGCATACCTAGAGTCTGAATAATAAATCAAGTAGGGATTAAATGGATGAATAATACCATTAAGCTTGAGCTGCAAAAAAAGAAACAACTGTCGAGGGAATTTAAGGAGAAAGGTGAAGTGCAGGCACATGAACGGTATAAAGCCCAGGCCAGAAGGTTAACAAGGGTGGTAAGAAAAGCAAAAGCGGATTATGAAAGAACATTAACCATGCAATCTAAAGAGAATCGCAAACAGTTTTTTCGATATGTTGCAAGTAAAAGAAAAAATGTATACGGCAGATTGATTTTAAAGAATACCGATGGCAGGGAGGTAACCGAATCAGTTGATATAGTAGAATTACTGAGTGAGCACTTTGCAAGAGTATATCATCCAGGTGGTGACATTGCAGAAATGGAAGAACCAACAGCTTATACAGGAATTATGGTGAATGAAGTGGAGGTGAATAGCCTATTGCAAAACCTCAATGTCAATTCATCTGCAGGATTGGATGGTATACTAGCTCGTGTTGTACGAGAAACGGCTAAAGAATTGTCAGTGCCTTTGACCATTTTGTTTAATTTGAGTCTCGGGTCTGGGTTAGTCCCAAGGGAGTGGAAAGAGGGAAAAATAGTTCCACTGCATAAAAGAGGTTACAAGACTGCTGTTGAAAATTACCGGCCGATCAGCATATCAGGAATTGTTGTCAAGGTCTTGGAGAAAATAGTCAAGAGGAAAATACAATATTGGATAGATGAAAATGGGATACTGTATTGGGGACAGCATGGTTTTGTGAAGGGTAGATCATGCTTTAGTAACTTGCTCATGTTGTATAACACAGTGACGGCTGAACTGGATAAGGGTAACGGGTTTACAGTGATTCTACTGCACTTTGCTAAAGCCTTTGATAGGATACCAAATGGAATTCTAATCAATAAACTGCAGCAAATGAGAATGGATATAGGGTTGGTGAGATGGATAGGAGGGTGGTTGATGGAGAGATATCAGAGAGTGGTTTACTCAGGAGTAGAATCCAAAAGATGGCCTGTGACTAGTGGTGTGCCGCAGGGTTCTGTTCTTGGACCACTACTGTTTAATTTGTTCATGAACGATATAGGAAAGGATCTGAGAGGACCTGTGCATCTGTTTTCGGATGATGCAAAGTTAGGTAGAGCAATTAGTGAATGCTCAGAATGTCAAAATTTTGCAGTATCATTTGGATAGTTTGGAGGACTGGCTAAGGAGAATGGATGTCAATTTAATGTGACTAAATGTAAGGTTTTGCATTTTGGGGTGAAAAGATTAGCAGCAGTATATCACATTGGTGGAACTGTACTCCATGAGATTGACGAGACCAGGGATTTGGGAGTGTTGTTGGATAGGGAGTTGAAGTTTAGGGGACACATCGCAAAAGTGGCAAAATCAGCTCATCAAATCACGTGGTTGCTGAAAAACACTTTAAACGAGCAGAGACAAACAGGTTATTATTCCTCTGTATCGAGCCTTGATAAGACCCCACCTAGACTACTATGCCCAGATATGGGTGCCAGGGTTTCTTCTCGATGGGGAGGAGGTGGGGAGTATCGAGAGACGAGTGACCAAGATAATAGCAGGACTATGGAATGAACCTTATGAGAACAGGTTGAAGATGTGTGGGTTGCAGAAATTGGTTGATAGGCAGAAAAGGGGTATATGATTGAGACATTCAAATTACTGAAGGGTTTCTATAAGGTTAATTCAGAGGATATTTTTAAGAATAGGATTGGTAGTGGGAGGACTAGGGGCCATCCATGGAAGCTTGGTAAGAGTGTGGTTAGCAAGGGTGTTAGAGTAATTTTTTTACTTGGAGAGTGGTAAATGAGTGGAATAAGCTGCCAGAGTCTGTTGTGGGTGCCATGACTGTAAATGAGTTCAAGGTGAAGTATGATAGATACTGTGTGAATGTTGAATAGTTGTTCTCGACATGATGTTGGGCCTCCCTCGATGAGTCTAAGGACTCCTTGGAGCTGCCCGTAATAATAATAATAATAATAAAGCATTAAATTTTTTGATATGCCTGTATTTGGAGGTTAGATAAGTTTTGTTGTCAGTAGCATTGATTATATTATCTATGTAGTTAGATAGAGTGCAGTGCAAATCAAGACACAATGAATCAACTTGATTCAGTGCATACCTTGTGGATTGTATTCTCTCATGTAACATAGCTAATGATGCTTTTCAACAGATCTGTTTAGCTCTTCTAGAATGAAAATGTTCTTTGAAAAGTAAAAACTTTGAAATTATATTCAGATTTTTTGAGCACAAAATAATGAATTTTTAATAAATCAATTCCCATTCAATTTTTTCTAGATTTAAGATGACGGTATGAAATCTGTTACACTTGCCAAAGTCACAAGAACACTCTCAACAGAAACTAAGGAATGATTTTGTGTGACATTTGGAAGAAGTCACTTATCAGATCTTTAAACACACTGGACTTTAATTTTTCTGCAAACTATTGAGCACACCTGCTGAACAATGACTGACCATGTGCCAGCTTCCACACTCAACATGTTTCTGTTTTACTTGTATTTTTGTGTAACGGTTCCTACACATTTGGTGTTTTTTAGTTATGTAATGATATTAAACACTTGTCGTATACTTGTGTGTTCATCCTAATCCAGAGGAAGCCACTAGCCTAATTGCCAAACTAGGTTTTATTAAATAATTACTACAACCTATAAACTCAATGTCAGTTTTTTTTTATTACATTAGTTTTCAAGTGATTATACTTTTTCCTGGCATGAATCTTTTTTGTTGTTCACTTATATGGTATTTAATTCTAGAAAACATTATATTTTTATTATTTTCAATAGTATTTTTGAAGCATGGGATGATATTAATTGTTCTAAAATCTTTACATTCTACTGCATTAATCTATTTTGATATCAGAATGCAAATAGATTTTATGAAGTCTTCTGGTAGTTTGCATGTATCATATATATTCTGTATTATTTCTATTAAAATATCTGTTCATTTTCCCCGTCTTTTATTAACTCAGCTGAAATTCCATCACATCCTGTCATTTGACCATTAGGTAGTTCTTTTATTGCACTTACTATTTCTTCTTTAAGAATACTTGGATTATTTGAGTTAACACTGAACATAGCTTTGCCAGGCCCATGGGCATTATACAGTTCTATTAGGTATTACTTCCATCTTTGTATCTTGCCTTCTGGATTTATAACAACTGGATAATTCAGAGATCAACATGAACTCACACATCTTATTTCCTTTCTATATACTATTTTAAAACTACTGCCTTATGATTTTTTGTGAAAAAGTTCACAAAACAGTGAATTTTTTAATACATCAACCCCCCCCCCTTCAAATTTGCATATGATTTTTTATACTATCTTTCACAGTTACAAAAAGAAAGTTCTTGATAATTATGAAAAATTATTGTGAAGGTGAAATAGTTACTATGGTTATTATGATTGTTGTAGTTACTATCAGTTAACTCCTGCTGAATATGATGAAACTAATAATAGATATTATAACCATATACAAGTACATCCATTCTGAAGAAATTTCCTTGGATTGAAAAGGAAGTTTCTAAAATTTGTGAGAAACCATTTAGACAATTGTAATACTACTAGCAGAGATTTAAAATGTGAGAGGAAGACTTTAAGCAAACCTTTTTCCTTCAACATAATCAGCCAAGTCTTGGAGATGCCTGTTTTCAATAGGAGCTGGAAAAAAAAAATCTTTTAAACATACTGTTAGCTATTAACTTCTAACAAATGATACTAAATCATTCTAGTTCATACAATATTTTTATAATCTAGCAACCTCAGCCAACACAAAAGTTCTGCATTAGGTCAATTCAAAGCAATATCACATGTTAAATAATGATAATTAACTCATCCAGAGAAGGTTCCATTACACACTCATAATTAAATTCCTGTCGTATCTTTCTTTGAATACAATTAATGAAAATGCACTCATAACATCTAACAGCAGCTCATTTCACACACTCCCCATGTGCCCACATCCATATTCAACTTTCAGGGATGACCCTGAGTTCTACTCCACCAGTTATAAGCTGCAAAATCTGACTTGTATCTATGCTGCAAAATTACTTTATTAACTTGTATGTTTTTATCATTAATTCTTCTTTGTCATCTACTCATCACATGCACAATTCCAGGGTTCAGTTTCCAACTCGGTTACTTGCTGCTGGATCTTCAAGACTATCTTCCCATATCCTTGGAATCCAAATAACCATATCTGGACACAGTAGCCAGACATGATCTTATCAAAACCTTATAAAGTGGGAGAATAACTTCTTTTTTCTTATAAGTTAGTGTTCTCTTTAACAGTGCGGCTATCTAAGGCGATAACTTTACCAACTTTATCTCACTGTCCACAATAATCCCCAAGTTCTAGCTTACTGACTACTTGCAGCAATTTTCCATTAATATAATACTCTACCTGCAATGCCCTCCATTCAAAATGCATAATCTTACACTTGGCAACACTGAATTCACATTCACTGTCATTTGCAGATGCAAGCAGTCTATTCAAATCAACTGCTGGAATTCCATATTAGTCATGTCTCTAAATTCTATAATACTAAATGCTTCCCAATTTAGTATTATACACAGATAACTGGACATCCTAAATAACACTAATATACAAGTTAAACAACAATGGCCTGAATACAAAATCCTGAGATATACCACTAGTCATCCTCCTTCCCCAAACTTAGCTCTTCCATACATCACTTTCTGATACCTGTTAATCAGCTACTTTCATATCCATTTCACAAGTTTATTTTGCACCTTCATTCCTTTGGATTTTATAAACTCTGTCATGATACAACCATCTCCCAATATCTAACTCAGCTGTCACTATATTAGAGAGCATGGTCAGATTGCTAATGCAAGACCATCTTTAATAAGCCATGCTCTTCTCTACAAAAAATCATGGTGCATTCTACCTACCTTTAGATGCAATTTTCAACCAGCTTTAGTACCCATAATAACATCCCATACAATCAACTGTTATATTCAAATCAAGCTCTTGTAACAGCCTATATAGTAAATGTAAAACAGTTATAGTAAATGCCTATAACTCATCTACCTCAATTCTGTTGTCCAGTTCCCTCTGGACATCCAGGTTGTTCATCACCAACCTAGAGTTAAGTTCAGCAAAAGTCTGGTAATAAACTCAGAAGTATCCAAATGGGGAGAAAAAGGATATATTTATTGGAAACAACCATCACAGCAAGATTTGAAATAACAGATATATTAAATGTTGCCATTTGGAATGTTAGAAACTTAACAAGAAAAGAAACAGAATTCAACAAACAGTCAAAAGAGAAAAAAGATAAATATAACAGCAATATTATTATCATTATTATTCCCGATTTTCATGGAGTCAAAGGTTCATTTTAGACAACCTTACACCGTTGTTTCAGTCTATTGTGCCACTTCTTAACTCATACACTGTTTGCACTTTCTCCACCCTCTCAGGAATGCATTCCTTGCTTCTACCACTCTGCATGTGCAAAAACCTTACTTCTTACCCCTACCTACTTTTGTAACTTCTATGGATGGCACATTGTCCTTGTTCCTTCCCCTTGTTCTACCATATGAAAAATCTCCCCAGTGTTAATCCAATAAATACTTTCAACAGCTTAAATGTCTCAATTATATCTCCCCCTGTAATCCTTTGTATCCACCAACTCTGCAGTTTACATGCCTTCATTGTATCCTCAAAACCAACATTGTACAACCCTAATATTATTTTCATTATCAGCCTCTGAACTCTTTCCAAGGTTACTACATCCCTTTCATATCCTGGTGACCTGATCAGAACAAAGTAATGGAGGCAGGTGTGATCAGAGCTTTATGCAATGGAACCACTATCCTTTTATCATGGCTGGTTCACATCCTCCTCCATATTGCAGCAATTCTCTAGGTTGACTTGACAACCTTGGCGATATGTCCTCTGAACTTCAAATTTCTATCTACAATCATCCCAAGATCCCTTGCTTCTTCCATTTCTTCCAGTATCCACCAAGTGAGTATGCAGCATTTTATCCGAGAATCCACCTTACATTTAACTGCATTAAACAGATATCTCATTCATTTGCACACCTTTTCAGCTTACAGAAATCCTCTTGAAGAGCCAAAACATCAGCACAAATACTAATAATCCTCCCAAGCTTCACAACATCTGCAAACACCAAATATCTCAATATCATTAACATAAAGATCAAACAGTAATTCTCACAGCACTGAACTCTACTTATAACTTCCTACTCTGTAACACTGCTCCCCTATATAGAACTCTCTGATATCCATCAGAAAGCCAGTTGCTAATACAATCCACTAACCTGATATCCAAACTCATATGTTGTATGAGTTTGGATATCAGGTTATACCAAATTCATGATGGCCTGCATAAGTAATATTGGCCTCAATATAAATTATACTTGTTAGAAATTATATTCTTGTTTAATCTTTTACCCAAGTGTAAGCAAACAAAGTTTTCATGTGAAGAATCTTCACAACTAAGCTACTTGTATGCAGAGGCTGTTGACTTCACATCAATTGCCTTAGTATCCCATAATGCAAAACACTCCCTTTTGGATGTATATATATCACTATGCATTATGGGAAGGATCACCATCCATACTAGTTTCGACCTTGTAGCTTTCTGACTGCCCACTGATGACCTCTCATCAGTGGGAGCCAGACCCAAAAAGATTCACGTAGAATAAATGCAGAAGTCATATTTCCATATATAAGTAACAAAAAAGTATGGAAAATATATGAGTCCTGCATTAATTCAACCTTGTATCTTTCTGAATCCCAATAATGAGACCTCAATAAAGGAAAACTAGTCTAGGTAGTGACCCTTCCCTAATGCACATCAATATATTATGTCCCTAATACGTCAAAAGGAAGCATGTTTTGCATTAATGGAATACTGAGGCACGTAATGTGAAGTCAAAGCCTATAACAAGTAGCCTAGTCATCAAGATACTTCACATGCAAACTATGTTTGCTTATATTGGGATTAAACAAGAATTAAACAAGAATATAATTTCTTGGTTACAAATTAAACAAGTATAGTTTAATTTGTAACCAAGTGAAGAAACTTTCTACAATACTGTCATCATGTGTCAAATTCTGTATATGAGTACTTAATAATTTTTCCAAAATCTTAACAACTACAGAAGAAATACAAACTGGTCAAAAGTTTGATGCCTCCATTCTACGACCACCCTTATTCATTCACACTATTTTATCCTCCTGCTCCATTGCAAGGCTTTCATTAAATAGTCAGGTTAATGGCACAGCCAGTTCATTATTATATTCTCTTAAAATATGTGGTAAAAACTATAATTACACACAAAATTATTAAAATATTAAAACAAAGACCCACAAAATCAACAAAAACCCATTAAAAATAAATAAAGTCTGCATTCACTTCACCACATTTATGGTCTTAATTAACTCTAATATAAACATTGTGCATTGTCACACTTAACAAATATGTAATACTGAGTTGTTGTCTCTAAAGAACTTTAACAACTACTGTTGGCCTTGACTTTTCAAACTATGTTATATGATTCCTTCTGCCACAAGGATGAAACTTGTGCGTGTGTCAAATTTTGAGATTCCATGTCAGAAAATGACAAAACTTGAATGCCATAGCTCAAAATTTCCTTCCTCCATTCACTTGCTGCTTCTAATGCTCTCCAAATTCTGATAACCATATCGACCATATTTAGTGCACCACCTCAGGTGTGAGAATACTGTTCTCACATTTGGAGTTGTGCATGACAATCTCCCTAAAAATGCTTGATGATATCCAAAATGAGACAGGAATACTTTACTCCTGTCTTATGCCTCTTCTATAGATATTTTCATGGACAGTGTTCTGATAAACTTACTTCTGCTATTACTCCACTTTTCCTTAACCAGTACTATTACTACTGGTCAGCATCCATTCACTACCCTGTTTCAAGCATACCAAACCAACTTCTTTCATTTACCTCTGTGCTTTGGAATTCTCTCCTATGCAGTTTTTTCCTAAGAACTCCTACAACCTCTAGTTGTAGTTCTTAGAAAAATGCATCAACAGGTTCCTTCTCTCTTCTTATAACCACTTGTCCCCACATACATGGCACTGATGTGCTATAGGTTTTTTAACCACTCATTCTGGTCAACTCAAACTTTTGAACAAAGGCCATGGAAAAGTTTAAAGAAATTCAAGCGGTTGCTCTTGATATTTCCAAAGCATTTGATAGTCTAGTATTGTACTCTTTTTATAAAACTATTATCTTATGGTATTCCTCCTTCCCTTTGTGAATGTAATGCTAGCATTTTCTTCAGTAATCAGATTTTTCACTCAATGCTAGTTACCCACAGGGTTCTCTGCTTTCACATACACTTTTCCACCTGCACATCAATGATCTTCTCTCTCTTGCTCTCTGATCCAATTCTATTCATAGCTTTTTGATGACAGTACTCTGTCACCAAAATGCAATCCTGTCTCACTTCCCAGAAGAAAGAGCAAGCCTCACTTTTTGACAATATATTATGTTCACCAACCAACAGGATCAGTTTCTCATCTGGAGTTGACATTCACAGCTAGCCTATCCTGGTACAAGCACATCAGGTCCATAATCTCTTCAGCCTCAAAAAAAGCTGGTATTATTTTTCATTCTAAACAGTATTTCTCTCCTGCTGAACTCCTTATACTTTATAAAGTCCAAAATACCTGACCTTGGAATATTTTTTCCACATTCATGGGTGATGTATGTAGGACCTTCCTTAGAATGCTTGATTGTATTCAGAAGAGAGAATTCAACTGTTGGCCCTCTCTCTCTCTCTCTCTACCTCCGAATGCCTTCTCATAGATGCTCTGTTGCTGCATAATGTATTTTATATAGGTATTTCTACCAGCACTGCTCAGTGAAGTGGCCACTGTCATTTCTCCACTTCCTTCTAATCATGTCCAAATGCAAGCAGCTGTGGCTAAAATGCCCATACATGGTTCAGCTCCAAATTTCTTGAACCAACTTCTTTTCATTTTCTACACATCTACTCTTTGGAACAGTCTTTCCCAATGACTACAACCTTCAGGTTCTCAAGAAAGTCATCAAAATTCTATCATCTTTTTAATCACTTGCCCACACCCAGAACTGCTATCATAGATCTTGGGACCTCTGATCTGTGTGGGTGATATAACAAAGTTACTTAAGTACCCAAAACCTGGTTGTACAAGAGGTTAGTATATATCCACTCTCTAACCAACAGGTCATGTGTTTGAATCTTGCCATGAGAATGATGCTTGTGATTACCTTTAGATGGGTGATGAACTTCACTGCCTGGTGTGAGACACTATCCTACTTATTAAAGGCCTGAAGTGGCTTGAAAAATTTCTGTGTTTGGTCTCTACAGCAGGGTTTCTGGATAATGTAAAAAATAAATAAACAATACAAAAATATATTAAATTAATAAAAAATAGAAAATAAAATCTTAGCCCATTCACAGTACGAATGTGCTATAGGTTTGCAAAAGAACTTTCATGGGTGGAAGTTCTTTTGCAAAGAGTTTACT
This sequence comes from Typopeltis vanoorti, assembly GCF_054136105.1. Taxonomy (NCBI): domain Eukaryota; kingdom Metazoa; phylum Arthropoda; class Arachnida; order Uropygi; family Thelyphonidae; genus Typopeltis; species Typopeltis vanoorti. The sequence continues at coordinate 63,870,588 of NC_143562.1, forward strand.
CACTTTGTATAATAAAATGGCAGTCAAGTTGCACACAACAGTCCAAATGATGTCTTATCAAGGCCTTGTAAAGAAACAAAATAACATTGTTATCTTTACACATGGAAGTTCGTTTCAGCATTGCAATTATCTTTCGAGTTGTATTTGCAATCTTTGCTACATGGCCTCTGAACTTCAACTTCCTATCTACTAACACTACAAGATCCCTAGCCTGATCAGTTTCTTCTAGCATAATCCCAACAATATAACACAACATTGGATATCTAATCATGCTAAAGTGCATGACTTTACATTTACTGATGTTGAACTGACATCCATTTTCCCATGCCCACAATTCCAGCCTATTCAAATTATTCTGCAAGTACTGCACATCAGCAGCATTCCTGATTACCTTACCTATGATTTGAGGCGACATACATCTATTTGCTGATGATACTTTGTATCATCAGCAAATAGATGTATGTTGCCTCAAATCCTTCCCAATGTCATTAATGTATAGATTGAATAACAATGGATGAAGGACTGATCCTTGCAGCATACCACTTGTTACCTTAAAGCTTGTGGACTCACATCCCGCATATACCACTTTTTGATATTTGTCAATCAATCATCCTCTTATCCACGCTAATATTTTATAATCCAAATTCATATTCTCCAATTTATGCAACAGTCTTCCATGCTGTATTCTGTCAAAAGCCTTAGCAAAATCCAGAAGTATCATAGTGTATCCATTCCCCTTGTCTAGTTCAATGGTAACATTATTAAAGAATGTGAACAATTTGCTAAAGCATGACCTTCCCTTAGTAAAAATTCTATAATACTAAATGCTTCTGCTTAGCATTGCAAAGCAGAGATTCACTGTCAATACATTTCTGAATGCAAGCCCTAACTGATTTTTCCAAAATCTTCACCACCACTCCTGAGTTGCTGATTGATCGATAGTTGGATACATCGGTCTTTGCCACCCTTGTGCAATGGGATTACCATGCATTCTTTCCACTCCTGCGGAATCTTCTCTGTTCTGAGCCTCAAATTATACAGCCTGGTTAAAGGAATAGCCACTTCAGTCTAACACTCTTTTAGCACCTGTGCTGATATCCCATCAGTCTCTATTGTTAAATTCTTATTTAGTTTGTGTAACAGCTCTAATATCTCCTTCTCACTGAGTTTCTTCATCCAGTAAAGCAGTGAACTCAATGTTGCTTACACCAGGTTGATAGCTTTCAGCAAAAATGCCACTTTCTTCAGTTTTTGTCCAAAGGCAAGAACCTTAACCCTATTCAATTTGGGATGAAAAAATTACAAGCTGAGTATTACAATAACAAAAATGGATTCCAGATTACACTGAAAGTAGAGATAAAGAGATTATTATCCCTTTTTATAAGGGATAAAAATTGTTTACTTGGATTTCTTGAGGATGAAGAAGATGTGGAAGATGCATAGGTAAGTGACTGAAATGTTGACATCTTGATTCATTTTAATAAATTATGGAAACTACTATGTTAGAATAATTACTTTAATTTCTCACCTTTTGACCTTCATATTAAGGTCATCATCTGGAATGTACACAAACTGTATATATATATAGAGAGAGACAAACTACATTACAATTCAAAAAGTATATAAAGTGACAATGATTCAACCATTATTCTACTGGCCTAACCTGCAGTGGGAAAAAAAAAAAAACCTACATCAAAGCTATATGCTATTTTTTTTTATAACATAGAGAACAAATTCATATCTTTTAATACAACAATAGTGGTGGCCTAATGAATAATTTAACAAAAAAAAAAAGTCTGTTATATTATATTAAGGCTACAATCCTGGAGTACTACAGTCCTAATTATAATAATGAACTCTTTGAACAAAAGCTTATGTGGGTAGAATTTGTGCCATCCATAATCTTTTGTTCTAAGAGTTCATTATGAATTATAATTAGGACTGTAGTACTCCAGGATCATTGCCTTAATATAACAAACACTTATGTAAAATATTGATTAAGTCACCACTATTGTTGTATTAAAAGATAATATAAATTTGTTCTCTGACCATGTTATAAAAATAGGATATAACTTTGATGTAAGGTTTTCTTTTTTCATTCACTGGAGGTCAGGCCAGTAGAATAACAGTTGATCAAATCATTGTCACTTTGTCATATTGTTTGAATTGTGATATAGCTTTTCTGTGTGTGTGTGTGTGTGTGCACGTGCAAGCGCATGCGTGCGCACACACGTGTATGTGTATTCCAGCTGACGACCTTAACATGAAGGTCAAATGCTGGGAAATTGAAATAATTATTCTTAACATAGTAGTAGTGTCTATAATTTATCAAAATGAATGCTGATCACCATGTAGCATTAAAAGAAAGGATTGGTTACTTGATTTTCTATCTCTCAAACCTTCAATCTATCCTCATATGGAATATTCCATGTTTGTGGGTTAGAAAATCTAGTTAATAGGCAGAAACATGCAAGTTATTAAAAAATGACAAGAAATGGAGGAGAACAAGGGATCACCACTGAAAATTATGTAAGGCTGAGGTTACCAAGAGCATGATGACTAGATTTTTTGCTTGGAGAGTGATGAATGGGTGAAATAAATTGACAGAGACAGTTGTGAGTGAGTAAGTTTAAGGAGAGATATGACAGGTATTTGCATGAATAATGAATCAGGTTTCCTATGATGTGTCTTTATATTCCATGCAGATGCCCATGCAATAATAATAAATTGTTCCCAATATATATAAACTTATACATGGAATTAGCATGCTATAGGTTCTGCAATCTCTCACATGTGGGATTAATATAAAATATTATATTATAAGATATAAAGATATCAAAAGTTTAACAGCTGTTTAACTGTACAGCTATATTTAATAAGGAAAATAAATGAAAATGAAATAATGCATCAAATATGGATGTAACAAAGAAATAAAAGTAATCAAAATTAAAAAATTAGGCCTTCATATATATGTTAACTATTATCTAATAACTGAATTCTGAGACTATAAGGAAACAAGTAAATTTAATATATCCACACAACTAGTTTTGTCAGAATGCCGACTTGATCAGGTGTGATAACATAAAAGTAAATAAAAGACTGTAAAAGCATTGCACTTCTACAACAACAACAGAATATTAAAATCTGTAGTTATGTTTGAATTGGAGTCCGAGCTACAGTTCTAGTGTTATGCACATGCAGGCATATGACTTCTAACAATATATATATATATTCCCCTCCTCCCTTACCTCTCTGAGTATTTATTGGTCCTCCCCTCATGCCTAAAACAAGCTTCAGAGTTGCTCCATCTGTTATGCTATAATCATGGAGGCAATTGTCATCTTCTAATTCTTGGGACTGCCATATCAGATGCTGCTGTCCAATTGGGATACCTTAAAAATATATAAGATATCAATACATGAAATTATAAAAATCACTGTCACCAAATTCAAATACTAGAATTAACTCAAGTTGTTGTTCCTCCACTTGTCTAGATGTTTGCGGAAAATGATCTCCCTTAGCTGTTTCAAAACATCACAGTAAAATAAACTTGCAATTAATAGTTTTGATGGGGAAAAGGGGGGGAGGAGGAAGATTCCTTGTGGACAATGTTGCAAACTTAACATGCTTTTTTCGACTGTATATTATCACCAAATGCTTCCTTAAGCATTTGGTGGGTTTCTGCAGCAGGTTTTTTGAGGATGAAGCAAAATTCTATGTAGATTCTTTGTTCATTAAAATCCACCATTTCAGTTGGAGAAGTAAATTACCGAGCCACTAAAACACAATGTTACAAAAACACACGTAACCCAAGAATGCAGCTCTTGGTTCCCTGTCTCTTATAGACAGAAGGCCATACACCAGTTCATGCATGCTATTCAAATTCCCCAAACTTTTGGGAAGCACCTCATATATTCTTACAATTTATATGCAAATTGAACCCAGCTTTTTATCTTTTCCTCTTGAATTGTTGTTATTATTTTATTTTATTATTATTATTATTATTTTGCATGGCTTTTTTTCTGATATTAAACAGTTCTTTCATCACAGGATCTAGCCATTATAATATTCCAAAAAGATTTATTTTTTTATTGAATTACTTCTTTAATTCTCTCATTCCACCATCAGTGCATTTCTTTTCCTTTTCTGCTTCTACTTGTTCTTCCACACACACTCTTCTGCTGTTTCCACCATTACATTTCTAAACTTTTCCCATTCTTCATCTATTATGTGTAGCTCACAGGCCAAGGACCTGATCCAAAACTAAAATTTTTTGCTTTATTCAGTCTGTTTCAACATCTATAGCTTCAAGCTTTCACTCTTTTTGTTTTTGTCCTTGCCAAAAAATTATTTTTAATACACACCTTGAAGTGATCTTTCCATCTAAAGCATCAGAAGGTAAAACTTTGATGTCTATAAAAACCCTGCTCCACTCTTTATCAAGGATGAAATAATCTAATACTGATATTTTCTTATCATCCCAAATACAACCAGGAGTTCTGTGACTTCATCTTTTCTCAAATCAGTTGTTTCCAATTTTGAGATAATTTTGAATGGAAAAATCTAATATCCTTTGTCCTTCCTCATTTCTCTAACCAAAACCAAATGGACTCAAAATTTTATGTACTCCTCTTTTTCTTTTCCAACCTGTGCATGAAGATCTCCTAAGATGATTACAAGTGGCAAGCTAGGGGTAAATCATTCCTATTTTTATATTTTTTCATCTTATGCAATGGGGTCTGCCTTCTCTCAGTTACCTACTAGGTTTGGAAAAAAAAACATAATAGCAAGAGGCAGTAGTCTTGTTATTAGTCACAAAATGGTGCAAACTGTGGTGCAGAAAGCAAGGGGAGACTAATGCACTGTTTCCCCAAGCGCATTACTATGGAGAGAAAACTTTAAACCATGACCCTGAGTCACCAGCATCCCTTTAATGGGGTTACAGGAAAATTCATCGAAAAGCGAATTCATCGAAGATAATTTGTCAAAAATGCAATTCATCGAAAAACAATTCACCGAAAATTTTAAATTTTCGATAATGTTATGGTAAAAGTAATCCATTTAGAACAAAAACTGAACCATGCAGACAGTTTCTTGTACCAACAACTTCTGCTAAGTCATTTAAGTCAGAGAGTTTTTGTAATGCAGCACATAATTTGGACACATTATTTCTTTGTCGCCCCGAATACAGCTGAACTGAAAACTGGAACGGTTCGACATTTTCTTGTAAAAGTTTCACATAGTGAATCTGAGTAAAATTCATCCCATAATAATTGCTGTATTGAAGTCGCATATTACTACTAGCAACAATAATAATGAAGCCCGCATAGTTCAGTCGGTAAAAACGAAGCCATTCAGTTAGAAAGACCTTGGTAGTTGGATCCCATTTACGCATAATTTTTATCAGTCCTGTTCTGCTAAAGGTAAGTTAGCAGGCATAATATAGATACGGCTGGGCTTTCTTCCGGAAACAGGCAAATCAGTCCTATGAACACACATGAAACAGTTATCGGACAAGAAAGACTATAAGAACCATATTGTTCTATAATTTTTCCCTATGAAAGTAGCATTGTAATCTCTTTATTCACGGTTCAGGTTTTGTTCCAAATGGATCAATTTTCTCATAACATTTTTGAACATTTTAAATTTTCGGTGAACTGTTTTTTCGATGAATTGTTCATTCAATGAACTCTCTGGATACCCTTTAATGGGAGAGAGGATGTTAAGAATCCTGGAAAAATAAAGTGAATGTACATTTATGAAGAAATGAAAAGAAATACAGTAAATTACCTAGAGAGAGAAAAAGTATATCAGAAATACCAATACGAATTGGAACTTGGAATGTGAGAACAATGTTGCAAGTAGGAAAATGAGAAGAACTGAAAGAACAAGCAAGAAAAAAAGATGTAGGAATTTTAGGAGTTAGTGAAACCATATGGAAGGGTATAAGCGAATACTGAAGTAGAAATTACAGAATCCTCTATAGTAGAATAGAGAAAGGACAACTTGTGTCGGTTTGTTACTAAGGAAATATTAGGGAAAGAAAGTAAAAAAATACTTATCCTGAAAGTCAGTTATGCTGTCTTCCAGGATAAGTATTTTTTTTTACTTTTATTTTACTTTTAATTATTTTATTTTATTTATTTTTTACTGTTGACAATCTTAACAGAAACCCCAGTGGACCTTGCCATAATTCCAGTATACATGCCAACAACTAATTCAGAAGATTGTGAGATAGAAGAGGCATATGAATAATTAGAGGAACTAATAATAACAGTAAAATATCATTTATTTATAACAGGCAACTTTAATGCAGTGGTTAGAGAGATCGGTGAACAGGAAGAAACTGAACAATTTGGATAAAGCTATATACACTACATTTATACATTTAGAAAAGGTATTCAATAATGTACAATGGAACAAACTTTTTCAAATAATAAAGGAAATTGGAACAGAATAGACAGATCAAAGACTAAGAAATTCTATACCAGCCAGAAAATAAAGATAAAAAAAAAGGAAGCAAGTACAAAAATAAAGAAAGATGTAAGACAAGGCTGTGCATTGTCACCCTTACCTTTCAATCTGTATATATACAATACAATGAAATTAATAAAAGGAAAGAAACAAGGGTAACTGTAGGTGGGGGTACAGACATAATACACTTTGCTGATAATATAGCTGTATTAGCTGAGCATCAACAGGATTCAAAACAGATATTATTTATTATTATGATGATAATGATGATTCAGGACTTCCAAGGAGTCACAGGATTCATCATGGGAGGTCCACACTACAAAGCACAAATTTTATCATACCACTCCATGAACCCATTGACCATTTGTGCTCTTACCACTTTATCAGGCAATACATTCCACAGTTCAACCATCCTCCATGCAAAAAAACTACTCATCACCCTACTGCTCACAGCTTCCTTTCGTAACTTCCAGCAATGGCCCTTGTCCTCACACCCTACTCTTGTTCCACCAAATGAAAGAGCTCCCCAGTGTCAACCCTGTAACTGTCAACAGTTTAATAGTCTTAATCATATCACCTCTCCTACTTCTATCCACCAAACTTGGCAGTCCACATTCCCTCAGCCTATCCTCATAACTAACATTGTACAGTCCTGATATTATCTTTGTTATCTGCCTCTGCACTCTTTCCAAGGTTAATTAATCCTCTTCAAATCCTGGAGAGAAAATTTGAGCATAACAGTCCAGATGTAGTCTGATCAGGGCTTTATACAATGGAATGACAACTCTTTCTCTCTCAGCTAGTTGGCGTCCTTCTCAGTATTGTAGCAATCCTCTGGGTTACTACCACCACCTTTCCAATATGTTCCCTGAATTGCAGTTTCTATCAATCATTAGCTCTAATATTTTATAAATCATTACTTCCGACAGTACAGTTGATCCAACAGAGTATGCATCCTCCCAATGATGTATCCAAACTTCAAGATTTTACATTTAGCTGAATTAAACTGACATGTCCATTCATTGGCCCATCTGTCCACCGCTTTGCAGGGCTATCACAACAGCACTATTATTAGTAATAATAATCCTTCCCAGCTTCACATCATCTGCAAACAACTGAATATCCCCCTGCAGTCCACTGGCAATGTCACTGATATAAAAGTTAAATAATACAGGTCCCAGTACTGAGCCCTGTGGGACCCCACTTGCATCCTTCTGCTTCCTTGACATTGCTTCCTCTTACACAACTCTCTGATACCTATCAGACAGCCAATCCCGAATCCAGTTCACTAACCTGACATCTAAACCCATGTGCTGCAACTTAAATATCAACTTATCATGTGGAACCCTGTCAAACCTTTATAAAAAAAAATCCAGGCAAACACTTCTCTGGCATTCTATCTTGGACATCATGGATCAGTGAGTCTCTATATATCACACCTCTTACCACTCTGTTTCTTCACACTCTCTCTCTTCTGACATTTTCTTTCCTTGTTCTTCCACTTACCTGCTGTCCTGTCATCGCTTCTCCCTGGTTCCTGCACTGTCTTGCTCTTTTCTCATTCCCTCTCTTTCACTGGTTCTCCTATTCTCTCTTTCTTCTGTCATTCCCATAACTCTCTCTCATGCCTACCCTGATATGCTTCACATTCGTTATTTTGAGTCTCTTAATCTCTTCCTTCATGCTTCAACTCATTTCTGATACATTCCACTTCTTTCTTCAGCACATCTCTCTCTCTGCACGACAATCATCCTCCCAATCAATCATCTTCGAAAACTTCACTATCTTTCAAACCTATTACACTCTACTTTTATATTTTCATTTGCATTCTGCTCATTTTCCTCACCCTTGATCGGTCAGTATTCACCCCGTAACACTGCTGAGGTCTGTTATGCTAATTTCTAAATCACAAAGTCCTTCCCATTTTCTACACCTCTCACCTGCCACATTTCTAACTGCCGGGATGTGTACATGCCGCAAGCACCATATATCATAAAATATAGTCCTTAAATGGAGACGGACTTGGTGACAAACCATTGGCAAAATGAATTGCAGCTGCTGCCATTATTCAAGTGCTGCATAAAGAATACTATAAACTATACTTAAAAATTATGTTTAAGTATCAATTCTCGAACTGCAAACTACCCACAGACTATATGTTCTATTTAGCCTAGATTCCCTGTAAATTTAAAGTAAAAACGCTAATAAATTATAACAAAAACTAATTTTTTTTTCTTTGCTACTTCGTAACATGTCTAACTATAACCTAGTCCTCTGGCGATCTCTCTTGATATTATCTAGGATGGATGATGTTTTATGTAATTATGGACTTAAAATAATAGCAAAAAAACTAAAATAATGATTTAAAGGAACAAAATAAGATAAATAAAACAGTGATTAGAGGTAACAATATTGAACAAGTAAAATCGTTCGTATATATATATATATAGGAAGAACTATTAAAAAAGATGGAAGATGTAAGTTGGAAATCTGAAGAAGAATTTCTATGGTAAAAGAAGTATTAAAGAAAAAGAGATAATTTATTACAATTAAGATAAGTAAAGACATATGGAAAAGATTTATAAAAACATTTGTTTGGAGCATATTCTTATATGATTGTGAAACTTGAACTATAACAGCAGAGGACTAGAAAATAATTGAGGCATTTGGAATATACTGTTAAGAGTACCGTTAGGGAAGATAGCAAGAAAAAGAAGAGGATGGCCAAAATATACATTCTCAGAGGAGATGTTTAGATTAATCAGAAGAGGTTATAAACTACAAAAGAGGAAAGTCAGAAATAGGATGGCCTGGAAGAGGTAACTCTCCATTGCTACAGGGACTGTCTTTTAGAATGATGATGATGAAGATGATTACACTCTTATTTTGAATTACCGTATTTTCCGGTGTATAAGACGCACTTTTTTACCTTAAAAATGGGGTGCGTCTTATATAATGAAGGTAAAGATTGTTTCCTCTTTTCAAAGTCATACTCACTCCCTTTTATGTTCCAAGATCTTTGTAGGTGGTTAATGGTGCAATCAAATTGATGCGTGACCTTCACGTGACTTATAGCGTGCCATTGGCTAAGAACAGGGAGTCCCTATTCAAGTTTCATAATATCTTATCCGAGTAATCAGTTACCAATGTTTATCAGTATTGAGTTGACGTGTTGAGATATTTTGTGTTCAGTTTGATATTTCCCCGTAGATTTCAGTGATAGAAAAAAACAGGCGACATGCATATACTTCAAGTTACAAATTGCAGGTTGTAAAATATGCGGAAGAACACAGGAATAAGGAAGCTGAAATACATTTTGGACCTCCGCCTACAGAAAAAATGATTAGAACTTGGCGTGGTCAGAAGGAGATTTTGTACAATTTGCATAATGAAAAGCATGCGGAATGTGGAAAAATCGCGAAGTAGCCAGAACTAGAGACCAAAGTTTTGAAATGGGTGCAAGAAAATCGGCAAAAAGGCATTGCCATTTCAACAAAATTGATTCGTACACATTAAAAATTACCTATTATTTTATCCATTTTTTTTTTAAAATCATACTTTAAAGTTTAGGTTTTTTCCAGAAAATTGTATTAAATTTCTTGGGTGCGTCTTATACATAGGAGCGTCTTATACACCGGAAAATACGGTATACTCTGCAGCTGTTCCTCAAATGTCTTTTCCTCCATATTTAAACCTTGTTATGGTGCATATACATAGATAAGTGAGATTCATTTTCCATTACATTCAAATAAGAGCTTCATTATCTTATCATTCCATCACCCTTTATGAGTGCCATTTACTTTTTTTACTGATGATAAAACCAACACCATTTTTTGATTGGGCATTTGTTCCTTTCCAAAACAAAACATAGTCTATTCTTAAATTTTTCATTCCTTTTTTTTTTTTTTTTTCCCATTTTGTGTCGCTCAAACTCAAAACATCTAATTTCCTCTCCATCATAACATTTATTAACTTCTCCTCTTTACACATATCAATATGTTTTCTTAGCTGATTAGCAAGTGATATTCATATGGCCTCTTGCTAAATGTGTTACATTCCAAGCTATTCTTTATACTTTTCATGTAAGTGATCATTGCTTCCCACCTTCTAACCTTTAACATTTAGACAGTGTCCATTCCTCTCAGGGGACCCTGTAACCCATAGAGAACGCGTCCCCTGGGTGGCGGATAGGGGAGCCCACCGTGTGTGTGTGTGTGTGTGTACATGCCTGTGCGTGTGTGTATATATATATATATATATATATATGGCGGGGTGGTCCGAATATACTGAATAAGGACTTGTGGACCAACAGGGCCATAAGGGCAATTATCTTGATTGTAAGGGAAGCGGCATTCCCATGGACCCCTAGCAGGATCTATCCTCTCCTTCTTCTACTTTAAGGAAGATCCACTCGAGGGGCATGGGGTCTTTTCATTTCTGGCCTTACAACTATGCCCTCTCTATAAACCTTACTATATTTCTTCTATAATCTACTCTTTCCCTTTCAATACACCCTATTCCTCCTATGGGTTTAAATTCGGAAGAAGGCTAGTTCAGAAGCCTTAAGGTAGCAGCCCTACCACTGAACTATTCCATCGTCAGGCTAGTCCCCTGACATGGAGAACATAATCCTACTTGTAAGCTGACAGAAAAAGATAATCGGATTGAATCTATGGGAAAACCCTGGAATGAAAAAGGGAAAACGAAAATGGAAATGACAAAATATAATACACATAGCAAACTGGAATGTAAGAGGAATAGCATCTAAAGAAATAGAATTAGGCCAGTTACTAAATGAAAGAAATTTTAAAATAGCAGTAATCACTGAAACAAAAAAGAAATTAAAAGGAACTATAAGAACTGAAAATTTTAATGTGATATACAGTGGAGTCGACTGAGACCAAAGAGCACAAGCAGGAGTCATGATTTGGATTCATAACTCCCTTTCAAAACAGTTAAAACATTATAAATTATGGAATGAAAGAATAATAGAAGCTAGAATAAAAATAGATAGAGGCTATTTAACAATAATTGGTTTATATGCCCCAGAAGAAGGAAGAGAACAGGATAATATTGATTTTTATAATCAGCTACAAAACATATATAATAAAATAAATAAAAATGACTACATAATTTTAGCAGGAGACTTAAATGCAAGAATTGGAAACACGAAAATTAATAATAATATAGGAATACATGGAGAACACACTCTAAACCTAAACAGAAATGGTAAAAAATTGATCGACTTTGTAGTTTATAATAACCTAAAAATAATGAATTCCTTCTATAAACATAAAGACATACATAAATATACTTGGGCAGCAAGAGGATGGAAATCAATATTAGATTACTTCATATTAAATGAAAAGACATCAAAATTTTCACTAGATGTTAGAGTTCACAGAGGATATGAAATAAGGACCACTTCCTTGTTAAAATAAAATTAAGATTACCACCTAAATGGCTACAAGTAACAAGAACAGAAAGAAAAATTGAAACATTTGCTTATAAAACTAGACTATTGAATGACACAAATGTACAATGGCTATATGAACAAAGAATTAACCAATATCTAGATAAAATAAAACAAAATGAAGAAATAGAAATAGAATGGCTTAATAAAAAAATGATACTAAATGCAGCAGCAAATGAAAGCTTAGGAAAGACCAAAAAATTCAATAAAAGAAAAAAACTGAAGATCTGGGATGATACAATCAAAGAAATAATTAAAAAGAAGCCTATCGCAAATGGTTAAGCAGTAAAAGATTAGAAGATGAAATAGAATATAAAGGAATAAGAGCCATAGCTAAAAGAGAAGTCAGAAAAAGACAGAGAATCATGGAATAAATTTGTTTCTAATTTAGAACATGATTTATATAAAATAAGACCCAATGTATATAAGATTTTGAAACACCTAAATGCAGATACCAAAGAAAACATAAAATTAAACACTGAATTAAAATTAGAAGAATTTCTAAATTACTACACAGAACTATGGACAGACAAATATTTTAAAAAAGACAACTGGCAAACAATTAATGAAAATGAAAAGGAAATAACTGAAGAAGAATTAGAAATCAGCCTGAAAGAAACAAGAAACGGAAAATCACCTGGAGAAGATAAACTAGGTTCAGAACTATAGAAATATGCAGGAACAAGATTCAAAAAAAGACTCTTTTTATTTTTAAATAAAATTTACTCAACTGGTATCCCCCCAATAGAATGGAAAAAAGCAATTGTGATTCCTATCTTTAAGAAAGGTAATAGAGATGACCCTAAAATTATAGAGGTATCAGTATACTAAATTCCTGTTACAAAATATATAGCAGAATCTTAAATAACAAACTAATGAAATATTCTGAAAACTTTATTCTAGAGGTACAGAATGGATTTAGAAAAGGACGATCATGTACAGACCCAGCCTTTTGCCTAAAGTTAATAGTAGAGAAAAGAAGAGAATATAATTTGGAAACACATATTGCATTTATTGACTTTGAAAAAGCATTTGACAAAGTTAAAAGAAACATATTATTTAACATATTAAAAGAAAGACAAATACCAAATAATATCCTAAAAGCTATCACAAGTATATATGAAAATAATCAAATACAAATAAGATTAAATCACGAGCTATCATATACAAGAGAGATAAACCAAGGGGGGGGGTCCAACAGGGATGTCCCCTCTCAGCAACTCTTTTTAATATCTACTTAAATGAAATAATAATAAAATGGAGTAAAAATTTACACCAAGGAATTAAACTTTCACCTACAGTTAACTTAAACACTCTCCTCTTTGCAGATGACCAAATAATAATAACAAATTCTGAAGATAACTTGCAGAAAGCTATTTTAAATCTAAATCAGATATCCAAAGATTATGGTATGATAATATCAACAGAAAAATCAATAACTATGGCCTTTAAAGGACAAGATCCAGCAAGAACAAAAATAGTAATAAATAACAAGATCTTAGAACAGGTGAATTCATTTAACTACCTAGGATGTATGATCACATATGAAAATGAAAAAGATATAAACGTAAAAATTGCAAAATATTTAAAAATAACAGGTGTAATTAACTCTATATTTAAACCAAACCTAGTTCAAAAACAAACCAGGCTAAAAGTATACAATACATTAGCCTTACTGGTCTTAATGTATGGAAGCGAAATCTGGACAATAAAACAAAAAGACAAACAAAGATTAACAACAGCAGAAATGAAGTTTATGAGAAAAACTGCAAAGTATACCCTATTTGATCACAAAAGAAATGAAGATATTATGAAAGAATTAAACCAAGAACCAGTAATAGAAAAAATTAAAAAATATAAACATAAATGGATGGAACACGTTCAAAGAATGAAAACAGAAAGATTACCAAAACAAGCCTTAAAGTACAAGCCATTAGGAAAAAGAAAACCAGGACGTCCTCTTAAACGATGACTTCTAAGGCCGGAACAGGCCATGCTAGGCCTAAATACGTATGATGATGATGATGACAGTGTCCATTCAATATTCAATTACACTTTTTTCTTGCTTATGGTGCAAAAAACGTTAGTTTTTGGGGTGTCCCAAACATGTTCTATGAAGGAACGTGGATTTCCAATTCCTGAAATTCTGCAGTTGTGTTTACTTGCCCATTTATGCGGAAAGTGTAGTCACGGAAAAAAAAATCATGTCCAAAAAGTCCTCATTTTGTTCTATCCTACTGGTCATTTCCATACAGAAATCCTGGTGTAGCTTCTTATCATCTTATCTTCAAATGTTATATGAGGATAAATTTGTAGGGCCTTAAATATAGATGCTGTCATAAAAACATACCACACAGTCACATGTGGAATTCCAATTTGACAAGATGCCCATCTGGTTGACTCTTTCCAGGACTTCTCTGGAAACTTTCCTGAACTTCTTCCACAACAGCATCAGCACACAGCCTTCCTTGACCTTGGATGGCACACAGTGCAGCCTGTTTTTGCAAAATTCTTGTGCAAAGTGTAGATCATGCACTTACTAAGAGGTTCTTTGCTGTATTGTGGAAATTCCTCTGAACTTGTGTTGTAGACTTCATTTTCTCAAAAACTAAAACACACAAAGTGCTCACTCTGTACCATGAAAAGTTGCCATTTTCAAAGGGTGTGATGTATTACACCATTTAGTGTTGTCATTTGGTAATAAAGTTATGTGACCAAAAGATTGACATGTTTCACTACATTATGATACTCACTCAGCTTTTGTACAACTTCTAAGTTATTCTCTGTTCTCCTGCAAAGTTGTTTGAAACATCCTGTATATCCCTTCATCTCTCTATTCCTGTTACTAAATTACCCTAATCCAACTAAGTTTCACTTACTGATTGATTAATCATTTTTTTTGAGCAATCAACTATGCTAGAAATTCTTCCTGTTTCTGCCTCACACTTCAGGCATTCACACATAATACAAACATTAACTCATTTTTTTGGACTGTGGCTAGACCACCTGTTTTACATGTGATTCTTTTCACCATAACCCCAATGACCCTCTTCATTGAACAACCTACCTGCTTTTGCGTAATTCTATTGCTCCCCAACATATTCCAGGCCATTCTATCTTAACATTGGTCTCCAACATTCCCTCCGTTTCCCTGTCCATTTGGCAAACTGTTCTCTCATTCATTTGGTATGGATGCTTGAACACTGATTATCTTGACTGTCATATCTACTTCTTACAAATGATATCTAGTTGTTTAATGGTCCCTGTTCACTTAGACTTCCCAGATAACTCATACCAAATCCAATGAAATGCAATTCGACATGTCCCTTGAATTCATTCCATACATTCACAAACTATGCTCCCTTCTTCTGTCAATAACATACATCATTTGGCTTACTATTTCAACTCATCCTAATCACACATAAGTCACACTCACTGCTTTCCCTATTACATTATTATTTTGCTCTCCTCAAAAACTTCTGATATACATCCCTGCATTTTCTTTCTCTCCATCTAAATCCCTTGTTCTTACAACTAATCGCCCTACTTATAGTGCAATGTATATTAAGACAGGCACTCCTCACCAAGTCACACAATTATCCAATAAAGATCATCCATCTGAGATCTGATGAGAACTTGTAGCTTTAGTTAACCATGTACAGAACAAGCAATTTGATTCCACTGCTTTGGCATAGTACAACACATAGTTTCAGTGTTTTAAATGTGCAACTTATGTAAAGATGGCTCAAATTTCTTTGCAACACAAAAAAAAAAAATTTGGGGCTATACATATTATAAATATCTAACACTCAACTACCCCCCTCTCCACACATACACACACCAAGTTGCATGTTCTAAGCTACCTTCATGCAAAATTCTTAATCCCACTTCAAAAGGTTAAACATTTTGATTTGTGCAGTGTATGCTCCTTTAATTTTCCATTTGACAATGAAGAAAGCACAGTACTTGGCATATTTTAAAGGCAAACTTTGGCATATGTTGCCATTACTGTAGTTAAAAACATGAGCAGTGAAAAGCCTATACATTCATCTTTTATTAATGCATTTTTGGTGCTACTACAACAAATCACACACACAATTTAAATGCAAAACACTGCTTTTAAAGCAAAAACAGCTGGATATGGTCTCAACTGTAGTGTTCATTTTGTAGTTCATGCCATTTTAAATAATGCAATGCCATGGCAATATTTCAAGGAATTGGTGGCACAGATAGCATCAGCCTGGCCAAATATTATTGGGATCACTGAGACGTGGTTGACAAAAGGGGATATAATAACAGGAATAGAAGTCGCTGGGTATAGCATTTTTAATCAGGATAGGAGGGAAAAGTGTGGTAGTGGGATACTACTTATGATAAGTGATGATCTATGTCCTCTAAGAGTGGAGGCTTTGGAAGGAAGTGAGACAAATGATTTTGAGAGCATATGGTGTGAGGTAGAGGTAGACAAGACAGGATATTTAGTGGGGTGTTGCTACAGACCCAGGAGCACGGAGGATGGGGACCAGGAGATGTTTAGACAGCTAAGTTTGGCAAGTGCAAGAAGAATGATTGTTATGGGAGATTTTAACTACAGTAGTATAAATTGGAGAGAGGAAGATGCATGTAGCAATAGTGGAATGGAATTTCTAGAATTCTTGAGGGACAAATGTCTTAGGCAACATGTAATAGAGGGAACAAGAGGTTCAAGAGTTTTAGATTTGGTTATAGCATCAGAAGAGTTGATAATAACTGAGATGACATCTCTCCCACCAGTTGGAGAGAGTGACCATATGGTTTTGACTTGGAAAATGAATAGACATGCAGGAGTATCAAAGAGACGGGAACTTATGTGGAATTATAATGCAGGTGATTATAATAGTCTTAGATGTCAACTTCGGGAAGTTTCATGGAGGGAGGAACTGGAAGGCCGGGATATCGTTAGTGCGTGGGAAATTGTGAAAGAATATTTGTTAGCAGCAATGGTAAGTTGTATACCACGAGTGAAGAAGAGGACACAATTTGGAGTAAAGTGGATGACAAACAATATTAAACAGGAATTGCATGTGAAAAAGAGGCTATGGAAGAGATATAACGAGACAGGTGAAGAGAGGATGCGTGAAGAATATAAGACACAGGCCAGAAGAGTGACTAGTGTGGTAAGGAAAGCGAAACTGGAATATGAGAGGAGATTGGCCCTAAGATCCAAAGAAAATCCTAGGGAATTTTTTAGCTATGTGGCCAGTAGGAGGAGAAATGACTGTGGAAGAATGATATTGTGGGATAAAAATGGGAATAGAGTGACTGATGCAGAGGACATAGTGGAATTGTTCAATGACCACTTTATTGGAGTATTTCATCCTGGAAGAGTCAGTTTTAATGCTAAAGGGTTTAGAGGTACAGGAGGAGAGTGTGTTTCAGATACTGAGAACTCTGGATGTCAATAAAGCTTTGGGACTGGATGGTATTATTATAATAATAATAATAATAATTTTTTTTTTACTTTAAATACAAAGCATAAAGTGAACATTTAAATATATTCACAGACGATTCATATATAATATAAAATAATTACTTTATATAGATTAGTGAGATATGAACTCACCTTCAATATGAAAAATCTTTTGCCACCTGAATAATATAGAACTGAAGTCTACCATTTGAAAGCAACATACTCTTATCTTGGACATTTTGAAGATATTATTATTTTCTTGACTGCCATGGAGTCACAAGACTCATTGTGGGAGGTCAGCACAAAGTCTATCATACTAAACTCATCCACTGTCTACATATTCACCACCTTCAGACAATGCATTCTATATTCCCACCACTCTCCATGCAAAACACTTCTTACCCTTTTACTTATCACTCCCTTTTGCAACTTTGAGGGATGGCACCCCTTGTCCCTGCTCTCATTCCCCCCCATTCTACCATATGAAAAATCTTCTCAGTATTAACACAACAATAATACTTCAATAGCTTAAATGGCTCAATCATATCCATCCCCCTTTTTGTCACCAAACTCTGCAGTCTGCATGCCTTCAGTCTATCCTCATAATCAACATTGCTACAGTCCTGATCTGATTCAAATCTCAGTGCCCAGACACACAAATCCAGATGTAGTCTGATCAAAGCTTTATACAATGGAACACCACACTTTTATCCATTGTGGTCAAATGTCCTCCTCAATATTGCATCAATTCTCTAAGATGTCTTCAGAACCTTCGCAACATGTCTTCAGAACTTAAAACGCAATCCACAATCACTCCAAAATACCTTGTTTCCTCTACTTCTTCCAGTATAACTCCACTATGTAAGTGGAGTTATACTGGAAGAAGTTATACATTCCATATTTTAAAACTTTTATAGTTTGTTGTGTTAAACTGGTATCCCCATCTGTTTACCTAGCTTTCTAGCTTATTCAAATCCTCTTGAAGAGCCAAAAAATCGCACTATTACTCATAATTCACCCAAGCTTCATATCATCATCAAAAAACTAAACATCTCCCTGTAGTCCTGTGACAATTGAACAGTAATGGTCTCAGTATTGAACCCTCAAGAACTCCACTTGTAACCTCTCTGCTCTGTGATACTACTCCCACATATACAACTCCCTTATATCTATCAGAAAGAGCCAATCACCAATCCAATCCAATCCACTAATCTGATATCCAAACTCCTATGATGCAACTTAAAAATCAACTTGTAATGTGGTACGGTACCCTGTAACATGTTTTGAAAAAAAAAAAAAAAAAATGATAGTGTATGCCTTACCCTCATCCACTCTTATTACTCTATTGTAAAAGGTTACCAGATTATTAAAACCAGAGTGCTCTTTGACAAATCTATGCTGGCTTGCATAAATAATATTGCCCTCATCTGCTCAATTCTATATATGAATTCTTAACACTTTCTCTAAAATTTTAACAACTACAGAAGAAATACAAACAAGCCTAGAGTTTGATACTTCCATTCTACCATTCTACTTATGCAGCGGTGAGCTATGGAAATTTTAACAAAGGGCTCACATCGTCGAGGGGAAAAAAAAAAAAAAAAAAAAAAAAAAAAGGAGAAGGGTAAAAATAGCGCATGTGCTTATTTTATTTTCAAACTTGGGCACATTCATTATAGAGGAGTTGAAACAATAATTCCAAATAATCTATACACTGCTGAATAGATAATTTTTGTTAGGTTACCGTATGAGTTTGTTGCTTAATATGTTTCAAAAAAAAAATTTTTTTTTGAAACAATAAAAAAGTAAACAAGAAGAACAAGGGGCTCACAAATGTCATAAAAATTTAACAAAGGGCTCACGCGTGCCCCTTATAGCTCACCACTGCCCTTATGCAACAGTGCTATCTATCCTCCTTCCACTTTCCAGGAACCTGTTCCATTGGAAGACTTTCATTAAACAGCCAAGTTAATGTCACAGTCAGTTCCACAGCACATTCCTTTAAAACATGTAGTGAAATTTTTCATCTAGGGCCTTAGATGAAATTGCCTTATTAACATTTACAGTATTCATTATTTGAAATACATCCTCTTATTTCATTTCTAACACTTCATCACTTTTCTAGGAAAAAATCCTATAGTACTAGGATGGAACACTTTAATAAAGTGATTATTAAATAGATCAACTATGTCATCTACTTTGGTCACCAGATTCCCATCTCCATCCAGCAAGGTAATCCATCCACTATAACTTTTCCTCCTACTTGCCACATTGCAAAAAAGCTCCTTGAGATTCTCCTTGTATTGCAGTAATAGTCTCCTCTCATGTTCTAATTTTTCTCTCCTTACAATACTAGTCACTTTCCTAGCCTGAGCCCTATATTACTTATACAATCTCCATCTCTCTCTCTCTTTATGTCTTCCATAATCTCTTTTCTTCTGCAATTCCCATTTTATTTTTCTTGTCATCCATTTGACTCCAAACTGCTTTATCTTCTTTACTTAAACAATCTGCTATTGTTGTCAACAGCAGATTGTTTAAGTGAAGAATTACAATGTTTCAAATTCTTTCAACCATTGTAATGCTGCAAGCTGGTTTCTAAATTTGTTTATTATTATTATTATTCAGGCCTCCAAGGAGTCAAAAGACTCATCGAGGGAGGTCCTTCCTAAGACATAAAGTCTGTCAAGACTCATTGAGGGGAGGTCCCCCCCTGAGAAACACAAAGTCTATCATACCACTCTTTAAACTCACTGACCGTTCTCACTCCCACCACTCCATCAGGCAATGCATTCCACGGCTCAACCACCCTCCACACAAAGAAACCACTCCTTACCCTCTTGCTCACAGTTTCCTTTTGTAACTTCCAGGGATGGCCTCTTGTCATCACTCCTTCCCACTGATCAACCAAGCGAAAGAACTCCCCAGTGTCAACCCTGTAACCACCTCTCAACAGTTTAAAAGTCTCAATCATATCACCTCTCCTTCTATCCACCAAACTCTGCAGTCCACATTCCCTCAGCCGATTCTCATAACTATTCTTGTACAGTCCTGAGACCATCTTTGTCATCCGTCTTTGTATCTTTTCCACAGTTAATTTATTCCCTTCAAATCCTGGGGACCAAATCTGAGAACAATAATCCAAGTGTGGTCTGATCAGAGACTTATACAACGGAATGATAACCCTCTTATCTCTGCAGGTCAGTATCCTTCTCATAATTGCAGCAATCCTCAGTGTTACCTTCACCACCTTTGCAATATGTCCCCTAAACTTCAGGTTTCTATCAATCATCAACCCCAGATCTCTTGTTTCCCCAACTTCCTCCAGTATAACTCCTCCCATAGAGCATGCAGCATCCCATCGATGTTTCCCAAACCTCAAGACCTTACATTTTGCTGCATTAAACTGACACCCCCATTCATTTGCCCATCTATCTAGCTTATTTAAATCCTCTTGCAGGGCTACCACATCTGCACTATTACTAATAATCCTTCCCAGCTTCGCATCATCTGCAAACAACTGAATATCCCCCTGCAATCCACTGGCTATGTCATTGATATAAAGGTTAAACAATATAGGTCCTAGTACTGAGCCCTGTGGGACCCCACTTGTAACCCTCTGCCTCCTGGAAACTGCTCCACCACACACAACTCTCTGATACCTATCAGATAGCCAATGCTGAATCCAGTTGACCAATCCGACATCCAGACCCACGTGCTGCAACTTAAATATCAGCTTATCATGTGGCACCCTGTCAAATGCCTTTGCTAAGTCTAAGAAAATTGCAGTATATGCCTTTCCCTCATCTAATGTTCTTGAAACTTTATTATAAAAGGCTAGCATATTGCTAAAAGAAGAGCGTCCTTTCACAAATCCATGTTGATTCTCACAGATAACATTACCCTCATCTGTCCAATGCCATATACGGTCCCTCACTACTTTCTCCAAGATCTTAACAACTACTGATGACACACAGACTGGCCTATAATTAGACACTTCCAGTCTGTTACCACCCTTATGCAATGGCACTATCTTACCTTCCTTCCATTCCCTGGGCACCTTTGCCGAAGCCAGACTTTCATTGAAAAGCCAGGTTAAAGGCACTGTCAGTTCCCAAGCACATTCTCTCAAAACTCGTGGTGAAATACCATCCAGTCCCAAAGCTTTATTGACATCCAGAGTTCTCAGTATCTGAAACACACTCTCCTCCTGTACCTCTAAACCCTTTAGCATTAAAACTGACTCTTCCAGGATGAAATACTCCAATAAAGTGGTCATTGAACAATTCCACTATGTCCTCTGCATCAGTCACTCTATTCCCATTTTTATCCCACAATATCATTCTTCCACAGTCATTTCTCCTCCTACTGGCCACATAGCTAAAACATTCCCTAGGATTTTCTTTGGATCTTAGGGCCAATCTCCTCTCATATTCCAGTTTCGCTTTCCTTACCACACTAGTCACTAGTGCCACACTAGTTTATTACACAAAATTCTTTCTGTTTCGATACCTCCACATGCCTATTCATCTCCCAAGTCAGGATTACATGGTCACTGTCATCACCAATGGGGGGAGGGTAAGTATGACCAAGTCTAAAACTCTTGATTCTCATGTTATTATATATATATATATATATACACTAGGGGGCTACACCCAAACCCCCGTGTTCCAGACTGGTAGGCCGGGTCTCCTTGAATTCTAATGACTCAAATTTTGAAGAGAAAGGGGGTTCTGCCCCCCCCCCCCCCGAGTTTCTGATGGTAGGTCGGTTCTCCTTGAATTCTGATAACTCAAATTTTGAAAACTCGAAAAGGGGGGTTCCCCTGCACCTAGGGCGCCCAACCCCCCCAAGTTGGACTGGTAGGCCAGTTCTACTTGAATTCTGATGACTTGACACTCAGGTTAGCCCCTGATTTTCAAAACGTTTCAAAAAACGTGACATAAAAAGGCCTATCATTTTACATATATAGGGTAGATATATATATATATATATATTACTATCCACAATAATAAACAGCAATTAATAAGCCTTTTCATATTATCTTTTTGTTATTTTTGATGAGATATGAGCCTATGTGTGGAGTAGAAATCTAGATTAATTTTCAACTATTTTCACTTTGTGTTTTTTCCCAAATTCATTTATAACGCTTCTGTAGCTCTGAAATTTGTTTCTTAGCAGTCAAGTCTTCAAAACTAGATTTTTTGTTTCTTTTTATTTCAGTTGCATTTTCAATAATACAGAAAAGATCTTTATTCCTTCCTGGCACCTCTAACAGAACAACAAATATAGATAAGCCACCTTGCAGAATTCTTTATTTTGAAAATTTTCCATATTACTCTATATAAAGTTGTCAACATGCCATGTTATTTTCCACAGTTGGCAAGCCAGATTATCTAAGCCTTCAGTTATATACTACTCTGGTAACCTTTCATATGTGGAATTCTCATTAAAAAGAATACAGTATACAGACAAGATATTGGTGCAGTTCTTCATATAACTCCACTAGTAATACTAATAATGATAACATCGAATAATGATACTAATCGAAGATGAGTTAGCCTATCTCATACGGAGGTAGTAGGGTTTTTTTCTCCCAGAAATTCGGGTTTTTCATCCCGCATACAGGCAAATCGGCCCTTCAGAACACACGCAATTTACAGACAAAAAATACTAGGTGTGGTGGTGGTCGAAGTGGGCAGTAGATGGAGATGATTCGTAGTAGAGGTTCAGTGTAGTGGTTGGTTGAGACAGTTGTAAGTGTCCTCCCGCGATGAGTCTTTGGACTCCTTGGAGGTATCAGGAATAATAATAATAATAATAATAACAACACAATACATGTTTAAAATTCACATTAGATTTAAATTTAAAATCATTGTTCATAATGTGCATTTGAATTGTTTAATGTGAACAATTCACATTGTTAATAAGGAAATGCCAGTA
The DNA here is from genome assembly GCF_054136105.1 of Typopeltis vanoorti. NCBI lineage: Eukaryota > Metazoa > Arthropoda > Arachnida > Uropygi > Thelyphonidae > Typopeltis > Typopeltis vanoorti. The sequence goes on from NC_143562.1 coordinate 63,893,927, forward strand.
TATTTGATTCAGTTAGAAGATAATAATAGATGGATATAAACTAAATTATTGATTAAAATAAGCTTTACCTATAGCAGAAAAGAAGTAATAATGATAACATTATACAAGTACCTAGTTAATCCAATATTTTTATTATCACTTCTAGCTTTATTCTCCAAGGTTTTTAAAAGATGTCAAGAAAATCAAGGGTATTCAGAAGTCTAATTATGTAGAGGGATCATGATAATTATGAGAATCTGTTCGTTAGTTGCAATCTGATGAATTTATCTAACAGGAGCTGGAGAGGAGATGTAATTAAAGTTGATAATTAATTCTGGGTATATATAAGATAAATAGTTAGAATTCACTGATTTGGTTGAACCAAGCTCTACTAGACAATTATAAAAGGATATTAAAGGTTAGAACAAATATACAAAGTTTATTTTTTAATGGATAGATAACATGTGGAATATCATTCATTATGAGTTATGACTGGAGGATAAGTTAATTAAAATTTAAATATAGTGATTATCTAATTTGGCATTACTGAGCATGTTGGTATTGTGTCTATGTATAACTAAGAAACAATAAAAATAAATAAAAAAGGTGAGAAAAAATAAATAAGAAGGTAAGCTGAATGAATTTACATAAGCTATCTTATAATGCTGCTGGTGAAATTGTGATAACACACACACACACACACACACACACACACACACACAATACCCAAATATGATGGGTATTTTGTGAAGTTTATATACCACTGCCACCTTAAATACAATACAAAAAATGCACTGTGTGTGTGTGTGTGTGTGCGTAGTTGGATTCGGGCATAGTTTATATATGGGTTGCAGAGGGTGGAGTGTCTTCCTATGATATGAGTCTTTAGACTGTTAGGAAGTATCCCATATATGTATATGTGTTCCAAAAGTTGCCATACATAGAAAAAATTAACAAACTTATATTTTATTTAAAATAAAGAGCTAGGAGGCTTCAATTCAGCGATGTAAAAATGATTTAAATTAAATTAAATTAAATCTCGCATTATTTCAAAGCCGAATAAGGAACTCAAAGATAGAAATCTAATCTAAGAGTTTCATGCCGAATATAGAAACTATATAAAGTTCGACGAGTCCAAACGCATGCCAACACCTGGTAGTGCAATGCTAGGGCAACTCACTGCAAAGCTGGAGCAAGCTCCGATCACTGTTCTTAGTATTTACCCATAATGTAAAACAACAGCTCCTAGGAGATGTATTACTGTTCTACATTATGAGAGAAGGTCACTACCCAGACTGGTTTCGACCTTTTTTGAGGTCTCATCAGTGAATAGGTAGACCTGAATAATACTAAGATGGTAGTGAACAGAACTTACATATATATATACTCTGCTATACGAATTGCCAAGAAGGTGTACCAATAAATTATTTAAAATAAAGAGCCCAGAGGCTTCAATTCAGTGATGTAAAAATTATTTAAATTAAGGAGATATTAAATCCCACATTATTTCAAAGCCGAATAAGGAACTCAAAGATATAAATCTAATCTAAGAGTTTCATGCTGAATATAGAAACTATATAAAGTTCAGCGAGCCCAAGCGTAAGCCAACACCTGGTAGTGCAATTTATATTTTAATATTTTTTATATTTATATATTTTTTATACTTTCAGATACCCTAAAAGAATGCCACTGTCAAAAGAAGAGCGTACTGAAATCTCGTGGCTGGTTCGGGGAGCTGTCGCAAGGTTGCAATGGACTTTAACAAGAAACATGGCAAGCACATCAACACACGACACTGTTGCCAAACTTATTGAGAAGTTCAAGAAAAACTGGAAGTGTTGCGGATCAATACAGAAGCGTACGTCCACTGACTGACGAAGGCACAACCGTCAAAGGTATTGGCAGCATTTGCAGGGAGTCCGCAAAAAAGCATACGACGATTATCTGCAGAAGCTGGTATCAGCAGATCGAGTATTCAGTGCATTATGAAAAATGGCATCCATACAAAATGCAAATGTTACACCATCTTAGTGAAGACGACCCAGAAAAGAGGCTTGAATTTTGTGAATGGGCTCTAAAGAAACTGGGTGAAGATATAAACTTCACAGCTGCGATCCTCTTTACTGATGAAGCCACTTTTTATGTCAGCAGAGAAGTCAACTGCCGAAACCTACATTACTGGAGTGATAGCAACCCAAACTGGATGAGTTTGGGTTGCTATCACTCCAGTCAAAAATGCAAGGTGTTGGAAAAGTGATAGTGTGGTGCGGGATATGGGGCAACAGAATTGTTGAACCTGTTTTCTTTGACACAAATCTTACTGCTGACCTTTATTTAAACATGTTACAGGATAACATAATGCAGTCGCTCTTAAATGAAGATAGAGAGTTTCCATCTTATTTTCAACACATCAGGATACCACCTTATTATGGTATCAGCATACGGCAATGGTTGGATCGACAGTTTCCATGTTCATAAATTGGTCGCACGGTCCCGTGAAATCGCCTGTGAGATCCCCCCCTGATCTTTCTCCACTCGGCTTTTACTTGTGGGGCCAATTAAAAGCCATGGTGTACAAGGAAAGTATTAGAAACATGGATCATTTAAAGGAATGCATTCGAAATATAATTACTTGCATAACCACAGATATCTTGGAATGTGTTTGCCATGAGTGGGAGAGAAGACTTTGTGCATGTGTAGAAAGAGGTGGCCAACACGTAGAGAATATTTTGTAAATAAAGGTACATTTATTTACAATTGCACATTTTCCCTATGTATGGCGACTTTTGGGACATCCCGTAGTTTGGCTACAGTGAAGATTAGTTAATATATCATTCACCTATTTTTTTTTCCCAAAGCACTGAGTGAGTTATCACCTCTCCTTCTTCTATCCACTAAACTCTGCAGTCCACATCCAGATATAAATAAAAATTTAGACATTTTGTAGAGTTCATGCCATTGGCATCTTACATGGACATAAGTTTCCACCAGGAGACTAATGTCCAGTTAAGGTGGATCTAATAATTTATGACCATTTAAGGTGCCCATCTAAAAATAATAATGTTGGAGAACAGTACATATGAATATACAGGACAATAAAATCAAAATAATACCTCACAAGTATAAATAATATTCTTTAAATTATATAATCAATTATTTATGTTTAAAGTGATATTGCAAAATCTCATTCATCAAATCACCACTCCACTATAGCTGTGTGCTGCTCCGAGTTGCCCGGTGTTGTACTACCTTACCTCAGTCCTGAAGATATTTTCAGGCACAAACTTTGTTTGCTCACACTTCGGATAAAGGATTAAACTAAATTTATTATAGCTGTGTGTTGGTTTTCTCCTCACAAATAAAACACTGATTCTGAACATATTCTAGTCTTAGTTATGTGTATTATTATTATTATTCAGGTCTCCATTATCTTCTGCCTTAGTATCTCCACTTCTGGGCCTGGCTCCCACTGACAAGACCTATAAAGGTCGAAACCGGTCTGGGTAGTGGCCCTCCCTTAATGCATAACATTATACATATCTGCAAGATGTGTTTTGCATTATGGGAGATACTGAGATAGGAGTGATGTTAGCTTGGTCCACCTTTGCTCCGAGTTTCCCAGTGTTGTACTACCTTACCTCAGTCTTGAAGATATTTTCAGGCGCAAACTTTGTTTGCTCACACTTCAGATAAAGGATTAAACTAAATTTATTATAGCTGTGTGTTGGTTTTCTCCTCACAAATAAAACACTGATTCTGAACATATTCTAGTTTTAGTTATGTGTATTATTATTATTATTCAGGTCTCCATGGAGTCAAAAGACTCATCATGGGAGGTCCTTCCTAAGAAACACAAAGTCTATCAAGACTCATCAAGGGGAGGTCCCCCACTGAGAAACACAAAGTCTATCATACCACTCCTTAAACTCATTGACTATTCTCGCTCTCACCACTCCATCAGGCAATGCATTCCATGGTTCAACCACCCTCCATGCAAAGAAACCACTCCTCACCCTCTTGCAAATAGTTTCCTTTCGTAACTTCCAGGGATGGCCTCTTGTTATCACTCCTTCCCACTGTTCAACCAAGCGAAAGAACTTCCCAGTGTCAACCCTGTAACCACCTCTCAACAGTTTAAAAGTCTCAATCATATCACCTCTCCTTCTTCTATCCACTAAACTCTGCAGTCCACATCCAGATATAAATAAAAATTTAGACATTTTGTAGAGTTCATGCCATTGGCATCTTACATGGACATAAGTTTCCACCAGGAGACTAATGTCCAGTTAAGGTGGATCTAATAATTTATGACCATTTAAGGTGCCCATCTAAAAATAATAATGTTGGAGAATAGTACATATGAATATACAGGACAATAAAATCAAAATAATACCTCACAAGTATAAATAATATTCTTTAAATTATATAATCAATTATTTATGTTTAAAGTGATATTGCAAAATCTCATTTAATTACCTTCCAAATACTGAATTTTAGCTTTGATGGAAATGACAGTTTCAAGTGGAGAAACTCTAAGCTCAAATGCAGTACCTGTTAGTGTTTCAATAAAGAGTTCAATGTGACTTTCTTCCATCCTTCCATTAGCAATTCTACAAAATAAATAATCACCATCATTACAGCAATTTTTATTCGTATATTCAGTGAAAATAAAAACAACAACTATTCATATTCAAAAAAAGAAGTGGTTAAAATATCAACTTAAAAAATAGCAATGTAAATGTTGGTAGCCATTTTTGTGCATTTTGATCTTACTTGTCAAATCATAATCCAGTTTTGAAGAATAAAATTCTATCTACATAATCCTATTAGCATAAATAAACAGTTCATGAGTTTAGTATCTTTGTGTTACATCTCTGACTAAACTTTGGTGAAAGCAGTGTTCATTTTAATTTTAGTCACACCGAAATTTCTGTAGCATACAATGAAATATTACTCAAATCCTTGATTATAACAAATCTAAATAACAGTCATTCATACGATTACAATTTATGTTTGATTTCATACTTATTCTTACAATTTATTTTCTATATATTGTCCAATTCACTATTTCAATGAAGTAAAACTTCCAGAGATAACATGCACAGTTATTATTATTATTATTATGATTCAGCCCTCCTTGGAATCATAAGACTCATTGTAAGAGACCCATATCTCTCACAGTGGGGAATCTGCTTTCCCTCCCAGAAGGCAAGTTCAGAAGCCTTAATGTGGCAGCCCCACCATCAAACTCGCCCTGCAAAAGGTTGGTAGCCTATCCAGGGGAAATTACATTACTTGCAAAGCTCCAAAGAAGAAAAATAGGATGGATTTAATTGGAAATGACCCGGCCAACGGACAGGGACTTCTCTTTGAAAAATTAAAAATAGCTACTTGGAATGTCTGTGGAATCACACACAAAATTGATGAGCTAAACAGAGAACTAAAAAATAGAAACATTGATATAGCAGAAATAACTGAGACAAAAAAGAAAAAGAAGAGATCTCAAATTCTGGAAGATTATGTTATGATCCTCTCCAGAATCCTAGAAAACAAATGGGCTTCATCTGGTGTTGCAATTTGGATTAATAAAAAATGGAAAAACAAAATCTCGGATTATACTTGGGTATCAGACAGAATAATCAAAGTCAGAATGAAATTATGAGTCAAACTTAAGTATCTTAGTGAGGGTTATTTATTCATTAATTGGCAATAGCATACTTGCTTACCATCTTAATTGAAGTTGTACAATTGACAGATGGTGATCCAGCTTGGTTTTGAAATGGAACTTCATAACTTCGTGCTGTAACATTGTTTGTCTTTATAAATATGCAGCTGAGCATATACTAGCTACAAACAATAACACTATTAGGAACTTAGGGAGAAAGCAACATTTTATGCAATTATAAATGACAATTTCTTAAATGTGGTAACAAAGTCCACTGCTGTGATTAAGATTCCAAGAGTAATAAGCTTCAGAGCTTTCTTTGAAGAGACGAACATATTTAAATATGCTTTGATAAAATTGTGAATTCTATGCTGTATTAAGATATACTGCTGATGCATTTATTTGCAATGCTGAGCCACTGACAAATAATAAGAACTAATTGAATTAAAATGTAATGTAGGTATAACTTCAAAAATGGTGGAATGGCTGATTTGTGGGGATTATTATGCTTTATCCAATAATGTTGTATAAAATGGCTAAAGTACTTTAATTTTTAATGCTGCTTGTAAGTAGCAATATGTTATGCTAACCCCAAGATTCTCTCAAATCTCCTAACTTACAACTCCTTTATCTTTTCAACCTCCACCATACATCTATATTTTCACCAACAGACTGCATACCATTCTATCCCTTGTCTTCTGATGTAGATCTTTACACTTACTAATCCTGAGTTGGAAGCTGAAACATATGTCCACACTGCCACCCTATTCTAATCCTCCTTTATAGCTTAACATCAGCATTTCTTGACTCCTTTTGATTTTGCATCATCTTCAGACAACTGTATATACTTCAGCAAACTATCAGGAAACTACGTACACCTATTAGCTGGTTTACCAGAGTTATTCCATGTAACAGCATGTTAAACCATTATGGGCTTTCAGAACACCCATGATAAAATACTACACTGATACAGGATTCCAGAAGCACTCCACACACATTTGTGAACATGTGGAATGAATCTGAGGGACAGGTAAAACTGTATAAGAGATGGATACATATCAATGGTTTTGGTATGAGTAAGCTGGAGAGGCTGTTGTTGGAAGAGTAATGACTGAAATGAACAGAAGATCAAAGGAAGTAAGAGGATGTAAAAAAGCAAGAACAGCTCAGGTCAAGAGAGATTGAGAGGTGAGTAGTGAGAGTGAAAGGAATGAGAGAGCAAAAATACAAGATAGAAATGGGGGAGTCAGGTCCTGAAAATAGTAGAATGATAACCACTGAGTAGGATATAATTGAGATGTTAAATGAGCAATTCATAAAAGTATTTCATCCTTATTAAAGTAACATCATGTAGAACTTGAGAGCTGTAGGAATGAAGGAGGAGCCACTGATGGTAAGTGAGCAAATTTATGCAAGGAACTGAGTAAACTTAATACTAATAAGGCTATAAAGCATAATGATATTATTATTATTAACATTTGACCTCCATGAAGTCAGAGCCTCACCAGAAGTACACACTATTGCACACAATGCTCATCTAACCATGCTTTAAACTGATTTAATGTGTCTACATTCACAACACTCAGGCAATGCATTGCACTCACCAACCACTCTTCATGCAAAGAACTTATTCCTCACTCCTCTGCTCACACTCTCCTTATACAGTTTCCAGCAATGGCCTCTTGTTCTATCCTGCCTCTCCCATTCTATGAAAAATCTCTTTCATGTCGATCCGATAACAAACCCTGACTAGCTTATATGTCGCAATCATATCCACCCCCCTTCCTCCTATTCACGAGGCTCTGTAACTTATATATCACTGTATGTGTTGATGGAATGTCCCAGAGAGTTAACATATTTAACATACTTATTTTAATGTGAGTTATACATTAGGTCAAGTTCCAAAGGAGTGGAAAGAGGTCAAAATTGTTCTGCTTCATTAGGTGAAAAGTAAGTATAGTGGTAAAACTTAGCGCTACTTAGCACTATGCTAAGAGTAAGTAGAGTGCTTTAACAAATCCATGCTGTCCATCAAACAGAATGTTGCTATTTTCAACCAAGCTTGAATTTTGGTTCTCACTAACTTCTCTAACATTTTAATCATAACTCCAAACATGCAGATTGGTTTTAGGCCAAACTGCTGCATGTCTGTAGACTCATCTTAGTCAATCATCTAGAGATAATTTATTAATGTGATTTCTGATCTCTGGAATGTTGAACACGAAGACAAATTGAGGAAATGCAATTTGCAGATTCTAGTGGATAAGAAGTTGGGGAAGGGGGTTATGATCGAGACATATAAATTGGTAAAGGGTAATTATTATATTTACATGGATGAGGTTTTTCATAGAAAGGGGAGGGGAAGGATAGCCCTGGAAGCTGCATAAGGAGGATGTAAGAAGCAGGTGAGAGTAGTTTTTTTTGCAAGGAGAGTGATGGGCGACTGGAATGCACTGCCTGAGTGTGGAAACGATTAATGCATGGTATGATGACTGTGTGTGTGTGTGTGTGTGTGTATGATGTCAAATGATGAGTCTTTTGACTCCATAGAGGTTTGATGACAATGATGATTATCCTATCAGAAATAGACATGATAAATACTTGTAATTTCATCAAAATTGCTGGCAACGATCCCTGTCATGAACATCTTATTTCCAACACACCCCAAAAAGATCAATGGAATTAAGATCTAGTGACTGAAATAACCAATCCATTATCATGTTCCAAGTCATTATCTTGTTTTGAAACTATTCCAATGACACAAGTCCTCTAACATGGCATATTATCCTGTTAGAAGTCTATCAGTTGCAGAGTAAATAGCAAACGAACAGATGTATTTAGTCAGCAATTATGTTCAGGCAAGCTGAACCATTCAGTCCTTTCTCTATTCATATCTGGGGTGGGGGACTAAAAAGTGCCAAAAATACATGTCCTAGAATCACTCCACTCCACAGCCTTGTTTTGTTGTGACTAAACATAAGTACACAGCTCTGTATAGTTGCCACCATATACTTTTCCTTCCATCTCATAAAATAACAGGAACCAGGATTCACCCCTCTATGCAATCTCTTTCCAGTCCATTGGAGAAAAAAAAACTTTTATCAATTATACACTGCAGCAATGACATTATTATAGGTTGTGATATAATCAAAGTAGCGTACATACTTCAAAATAGTACCTATCACCAATCAACTGTACATAATTCATGAAGCAATCTAGCTCCATAACTCAATCGGTATAGACAAAGACCTTTGGTTGGAAAGAGCTGGGTTTGATTCCTGTCCATGATGCAAGGAACCTTTATCTGGTCTCCTCTGACTAAAGGTGAGTTAACCGATCTCACATGGAGGTAGAGGGTTTTCCCCCAGAAACTCGGGTTTTTCGTCCCTCAGAACAGGCAAACTGCCCACGAACACACACACACACACACAGATCAACTAATAAAACACATACTTAATCCCTTATTAGGAGGGCTCAACCAGTCAGTGGAGGAATGGGGGGGATCCCATATGAATAAAATAAAATAAATATAATGAAGCAATCTAAATTAGTTGCAACAGTCATAACAAATTAACAACTAATTCACAGACCAATTATCCATTTGATTACATAGATCAACGTTGCATAAGTGAAAAATTCTTTCTTTCTCTCTGTAAACAAACACACACACACACACACACACACGTGTGTGTATAAACACACATACCCAATAGTTTTTTCTATGCTGCTCCCACCTACAAAAGTTATTTGGAAACCTATAATACACTATCTAATCAAAAGTATCTGGACACCCCTCTATAATTCGTAAACTGATATCTAGATGTCACTACAACCTCATTACTGGTATAAAAGGAGGCAAGGAGCTGTGTGTTATTCAGTGATAAGAAGTACGAGCAGAATGGGTAGGTCAAGGGAGCTCAGTGACTTTGAACGTGGACTAGTTGGTTGCCACATCAGTAAGAAATCTGTCAGAGACATTTCAACCCTCCTCAAGTTGCCCAAGTCAATAGTTGACGTGATAATGAAGTGGAAACGTGAAGGCACAATCACAACAAAACCACGGTTGGGTATGCCATGTTTAATGGCGGACTGGGACCGTCGAGCGTTGAAGAAGGTGGTTCATGGAAATCGCCAGACATCAAGTGAAACATTCACCTGGGAGTTTCGCAGTGCTACTACTTCAGTTGACCTCCAACCCAATACACAATTTTGCAGATGACAGCACATTGCACTCCTTCCTTTCATTTGACAAACCCTACTCTACACAACTCACTTCAACCCACAGAGCATCAACCACCACTGCCCTTAATTCTGACCTCCAAGCCATCCTCCAATGGGGCTAAGTAACCTTGTCAACTTCAACGATAGTAAAACCCAGTTCTGTCTTATTTCTCACAAAAAAGAACAATTTTCTCTCAGCATTATTTTTAATAACACTCAAATTCCCAGACAAGATGAGATTTCTCTTCTCGGAATTACCCTGACATAAACACATCACAACCATTGTATCCTCAGCTTCCAAAAAACTAGGTTTTCTATTTCACTCAAGACATTACTTCACCTCTAAACAGCTGTTGACCTTATACAAATTGCAAATCTGCCCAGCTATCGAATACTGCTCTCACATTTGGAGTGGGGCTCCAAAAGGTTCCATCAAAATGCTTGACTCAATACAGAGGAGAGCAATTAGACTAATAAATGACCCATCTCTTACCAACTTGCTCCCCTCACTCTCACATAGACATTTGGTCTCTGCAATTTGTATATTATATAAATATTTCATGGGAAATGTTCATCTGAAACAGCATCAATAATTTCCTCACTCTGCACTAAGTCCATTGGAACAAGTACAGCTGTTTCCCAACATCCTTTCACAGTACACCTTGAAACCTACAGAACAAGTTTCTTTTCTGCCTCCTTCACCCCTGCTACTGCTGTACTGTGGAATAGTTTCCCCTCTGACATATTTCCAAAGGAATACCACATAGAAGCTTTTAAATCAAATGTAAACACGTTTTTCCTTTCCCAACCCACTACCCATATACGTAATTCATATGGACAGAAGAGGCAAGGAATAGGAAAAGCATCATCATCATCAAATTCCTGCCACGTACCCTCAAGGGATGTACAGGATATGATAGTACTAAATGAAACAAAAATTACATCATTACTAACTTCCTATCTACAATTTTCCTCCAAATCAGTCTGTTATTTGTCAAGACTACAACATTATCAGATCTTATATTTCTATCGTCTAAGGCACTTCGTATCGTATCAATCCACCTATATCTTGGTCTTCCTGCCAATCTGGCAGAGAACACTTGTTTTGCTCTTTCCTTGTCCATTCTATTTAAGTGACCATACCACCTGAGATTAGCTCTGCTAATGCATTCCTGGATGCTGACAATGTCAAGTTCTTTCCTAATATCCTCATTTTTAATATGATATTGCCATCTGTTCACGTCTCTAATCTTTCTCAGGACTCTCATATCTGCGGTCTCTAGTCTTTGATTAAATGTTTTACTTCTAACCCAGTTCTCAGATTCATAAGTTAAAACTGGTTTGAACACTGTCTTGTATAAGCTAATTTAGTGATCCGACTAATTTCTCTCTTATTCCATATGAATTTATTCAATTGACTTCCAACCATACCAGCTTTGTTGATTCTGTTGTCTATTTCTATATTTAATTTACCATCTTCACTAAAAATCGTGTCTAAGTAGCTGAAATGTTTTACTTGTTCCACAGGTTCTCTGTTCACAACGCAGTTGACAGTTTCAATAATACTGCCTAATTGTCTTATTGCTGACCTTCATACCATAGTTATTACAACAGTTATTCAATTTAGTCAGGGAATCTTGCAGTGGATTTATTTAGAAGTATAACATAGTCTGAATAAAGCAAAGAGCTGACATTAACATCTCCAATTTTGATATCATGTTTAATACCACTTTCCTTCATAATGTGATCCATATAGATAATGAATAACAGAGGGGATAATGTACATCCTTGTCTCACACCAGATTTAACATTAAATCATCTTCCTGTACTTCCTTTAATTCTAACTGCTGACTTGCAACTCAAATAAAGACTAAGTATTGCTTGATATAATGCCCCATTGACACCATATAACTGTAGCGTATTGAATAGCTTCTCTCTTAGCACCTTGTCATATGCCTTTTCCATATCGACAAAACTTAAATACAGATCTGTGTTATATTCCCATGCTTTCTCAACTATTTGTCGTAAAGTGAAGATCTGATCCTGACAGCCTCTATTTGGCCTGAACCCAGCTTGTTCTTCACGAAGCTTTTCTTCCACAATTCTTCTCAATTATACTGGCATAAATCTTGCCCGGAACACTCAGTAGGGAAATACCTCTGTAATTCTCACATTCAGTTTTATTTCCCTTTTTATATATGGGTACTATGAGAGCTCTACTCCAATCATCGGGAATTCATCCCTTCGTCCAGGCCTTCTGAACTATGCAGTGCAGCCACTGGAAGACTTTTATACACCCCTGTACTTGAGCATTTCTGGTCGAATATCATCTACTCCAGCTGCATTTCCACATTTCATACTTTTGATGGCTTTTTCTACTTCAAGTATGGATATGTATTCCTGATTGCATACCTGGTCAGTGTTTTTTATCACTGTGCTGTCATCATTGCTGGTTTCATTTAGCAATTTTTCAAAATAATTACACCATACTTCAAGGATATCTTTTTCTCCCATTTTCATGTCAATTTTATCATCTCTAACTCCTTTTACAGCACTCTTTCCTTCCATTTCTAAGCTTCTTTAACCACCTCCAGAATATTTTGCCACCTTCTTGATATTTATTTTCTATGTTCTTGCCAAAGTCCTCCCATGACTTTTGTTTAGCTAGTTTTATTTTACACAGTGTTTAGCTTTCTTACATTTGTCTCTGTATTCTCTAAGAGCACAAGCTGATTTATTTGCCAGGAATGTTTGATATGCTTTTTTCTTTTCATTCACTACCTTTTAACTTCCAGTGTCCATCATGGAGTTCTGATTTTTCTATCCTTGCAGACAACCTCACCACATACCTCCTTGGCTGAATCAATCAGGGTTTTCTTCAAGGCTTGCCACTGAATCTCCAAGGTTTGGTTCCTGTTCTCAAACCTATCATTTTTTCTTCAATAATCTTTGTGTGTTTTAGTCTACAGTTCACATCTGAGAGCTGCTCAACTTTTATTCACTTTAAAACTTTCTTACATGTTATTCTTTTCGATATGAAATTCAATTTTATCCTGCTCAAAACTAAATAGTGATTACTTCCAATTTCAAATCCTCTGTACACTCTGGTGTCCTGCACCAAGGAGAAAACATCACTATCAATAACATAGTCAATGAGACTTTTCTTATTCCTTGCCTCTTCTCTCCATGTGAATTTGTGCACATTTTTATGTTGGAACATGGTATTAGTAATAACCAGTCCATGTCCTGAGCAGAAATCCAACAGGTATTTGCCATTATTTTTAGCTTTGCTCTTTTCTCCAAATTTTCCTAAAATATTTTTGTATGTCTGACAATCATTTCCTACTCTGCTATTTAGATCCCTAACAAAGACCAAATTTTCCTTTTTCATTGTGTCAGTTGCTTTTTCTAAAGCATCAAAAAACTCCTCCACTTCTACCTTAGCAGAACCTTCTGTGGAACCATAGGCACAAATAAGTCTCATTGTACAGTTCCCCATTCTCATATTTGCCCACATTACTCTACTTGAGACTGTCTGCCATTCAAGAAGATTAGCCTCATATTTAGTGTTGAATACTATGGCTACTCCTTCTTTTCCTTGATTGTCATTGCCTGAATATAATATTTTGTATTTATTGCTCAGAAAGAGCTCACCCGTTTTTGTCTTTGTTTGTTTCGGTCACCCCTATTATGTCGACCTGGTACTTATCTAATTCCTCAGTTATCTCCATTTCTTTGTCATTCCGGCTCCTTATGCTGATAGTACCGATCTTTAACTTTGGTGATGTTGAGTTGGGTGTGTTTTCAGATTTGTTCCAGTAGCTGACTTTTTGCTGTTCACCCTGGTTCCCTGGCGAAAACAACAAGGCCTTGTTTAACCAGGCGACGCCCCAGCCGGCATGAAATTTTGTCATGTTGTACCAACATTTTGAATTTTGGTTTAAGCCAATAGGAATACAATTTGGTCGGCTAAATCTCAAATTTCCAGCCCATCCTCGTTCGTTCAGTATTCAGGTAGATACCCAACAAGGTGCACCACAAGAAGGTGAGGAGTGGACATTAGGTCAGAAACCCTGGTCGGTTATCCACATTCCTTTAAAGGCTATGTGGAGGTCTCCTCTCAGTTATACAGCTTTGACCCTTAAGCACCCCAATAGGAAAAGCATCATTGACTCTGTTATTGTTGATAGTGATCAATTCTCAATGGTGCAGGACACGAGAATGTACAGAGAATTTGAAACTGGAAGTGACCACCATTTAGTCTTGAGTAGGTTAAAATTGAATTTCATATTGAAAATAAGAACACGTAAGAAAGTTTAAAGCGAAGAAAAGTTGAGACACTCTCAGATGTGAACTGTAAACTAAAATACACAAACATTATTCAAGAAAAAATGAAAGAGTTTGGGAACAGGAACCAAACCGTGGAGATCAGGAACCAAATCAATGTTTTCTTCAGTGGCAAGCTCTGAAGAAAACATTGATTGATTCAGCCAGAGAGGCATGTGGTGAAGTTGTCTGCAAGGACAGAAAAATCAGAACTCCATAGTGGACACAGGTAATTTAACAGGAAGTGAAGGAAAAGAAGCAAGCATATCAAAATTTCCAGGCAAATAAGTCAGCTTGTGCTCTTAAAGAATATAGAGACAAATGTAAGAAAGCTAAACAGTGTGTAAAACTAGCTAAACAAAAGTCACGGGAAGACTTTGGTAAGAACATAGAAAATAAATATGTGAAGGGTAGGTCATGCCTCAGTAACTTGCTCACGTATTATAACACCGTGACGGCTGAACTGGATAAGGGTAATGAGTTTACAGTGATTCTATTGGACCTTGCTAAGGCCTTTGAAAGGATACCACATGGAATTCTAATCAGTAAATTGCAGCATATGGGGATGGATATAGGATTGGTGAGATGGATAGGAGGGTGGTTGACAGAGAGATATCAGAGTGTGGTTTATTCAGGAGTAGAATCCACAAGACGGCCTGTGACTAGTGGTGTGCCACAAGGATCTGTTCTTGGCCCACTGCTGTTTAATCTGTTCATTAATGATATAGGAAAGGATCTGAGAGGAACAGTTCATTTGTTTGCGGATGATGCAAAGTTGGGTAGGGCAATAGTGAATGCAGATGACGTCAAAATTTTGCAAGATGATTTGGATAGATTGGAGGTCTGGGCTAAGGTGAATGGATGTCAATTTAATGTGGCAAAATGTAAGGTTATACGTTTTGGGGTGAAAAGATTAGCAGCAGATTACTACATTGGTGGAACTGTACTCCAGGAAATTGATGAGGCACGAGATTTAGGAGTGTTGTTGGATACGGAGTTGAAGTTTAGGGGGCACATTGCAAAAGTGGCCAAATCAGCTGATCAAATCACTTGGTTACTGAAGAATACGTTGACAAGCAGAGACAAGCAGGTTATTGTTCCTCTGTATCGAGCCTTGATAAGACCCCATCTCAACTACTGTGCCCAGATTTGGTCACCTAGGTTTCTTCTTGATGGGGAGGAGGTGGAGAGGATCCAGAGGCGAGTGACCAAGATGATAGCAGGTCTGTGGAATGAACCTTATGAGAACAGGTTGAGGATTTGTGGGTTGCAAAAATTGGTTGATAGGCGGAGGAGGGGAGATATGATTGAGACATTCAAATTACTGAAGGGTTTCTATAAAATTAATTCAGAAGATATTTTTGAGAACAGGGCTGGTTGTGGGAGGACTAGGGGACATCCATGGAAACTGGGCAAAAGTGTGGTTAGTAAAGATGTTAGAGCTGGGTTCTTTACTTGTAGAGTGGTGAATGAGTGGAATGTGCTCCCAGAGTCTGTGGTGGATGCCGTGACAGTGAATGAGTTTAAGGTGAGGTATGATAGATACTGTATGAATGTAGAATAGTTGTGATGAATATGATTTGGGGCCTCCCTCGATGAGTCTAATGACTCCCTAGAGTTGCCCGTAATAATAATAATAATAATAATATCCTGAATTTTAATGTACAAGAAACCTCCCCCAGGAGAATTTTTAATTGGATTTACACTTAAAACATTTTTCACTGAACTCACATAAATTTAATAACATTGTATCAATTATGTTGAATGTAACAAAAAAACATTAAAAAAAACTATATATATATATATATATATATATATGTTTATAATTATTAACTGACTTAAATATCGAGAAAAAATACAAGAGATTTAATAAGGTTTCACTACTAGTTTCATCGGAAATGCCGACTTCATCAGGTGAATACAGTACCATGGAGAAAATAACATCTTAAAAATATATTTACTTTAGACAAAAACAGAGTTTACGAGTGGTTGTGTTTGAAATTCAGTCTGAGTGTTAGTTCTGGTGTGAAGCATTGTGCATGTGAATGATATCATGAGTGTGCCAAAACTGGATTACAGAGCTATGTGAATCGGGCAGGCTGTAACTGAGATTGCTGTTTAAATGGGTAGGGTTGAGAGCTATTTCTTTTGGAGCATTTATGGATGTTTGAAGTTGAGTTCCAGTCTATTTGATGTTGTTTGTCCTTCAACATTGGTATTGGCCAAGAATAAAACGCGGCTGGATTGGGCATTAGCATGGACTCCGTGACATTTCTTATAACAGAGTCCATGCTATTACCCTATCCAGCCATGTTTTATTCAATCTTTATTGAGGTCTTGTCAGTGGGAACCAGACCCAGAGATGCCAAGGTTGAAGTAATGATTTACATAGTAATTGACTCGGTTAAACAACGTTTATAATTATTAACTGACTTAAACACTGAGAAAAAAATACAAGAGATTTAATAAGGTTTCACTCCTAGTTTCATAACACTGGGGGATGTGCTTTGGATTAGGGGATATACTAAGGGAAAGTGATCAGCGCTTACTCCACCTTTACGACGCGTTGCCTCAGACCCTATACATAGTTCAGGCGCAAACTTGACTTACTTGTTTGCTTACTTGGGAAAAAGGATTAAAACCAAGCTTATAAAATTGCTTGGTATCTTTAACGTATAATATACCCAAGGCAAAAAACTTTCTACATATATATATATATAATTGTTAATACATCAAACATTTAAAATTTCGCATGTGATTATAACGGAAGTTACACTAGCTAAAGAGATCTTAATTAAGATTTGTTCATTCAAAATTGCAATATAATTGTAAATCTACGCGCACCACATTCTTGAAACAGTTAACTTACCTGAAGTGGCTACCTGGCTTCCCCTACTTCGGTACAATTTACTTCTGTGTAGAATGATCAATCACAAATATTCAAATTCTGGTTATATATTTGGTATAACATACCAACCTTAATTTATAATTCAATACAAAACACAAGAAAACTACAATTGTTCATGAAGTAATCAGATATAATACCTTGCCAAGCAACATGTGAAAATAAACATTAAAATGGATGTTTACAGCGGCTTTCCCCTCCATGTTGTTCTTTTGAAACAATAAAAATGATTAACTCGTACATGAATTAATCCAAAAACTACCAAATTACATCAACGGAATACACTCCATAAGGATTTTTGGCAACGCTGATTTGTTAACAACCATCCCCACGTCTTCCAGTCACCCGCCACAACCAGGTATTCACATACCACAAACGAAACAAGAATTTGGTCAGAAATGCGGTGTCGCCCGGATGAAGTTTCCCATAGCAACGGTTACTTGCGTCCTCTTGTGTCAGTATTAACAAATATTCTCTTAAATGAGAAGAATACCATATGGAGTGGAAGGATTTTATTTGCATGTATGAAGTTAACAGAAACATATTGAAATCTCTTAAAACATTGAGTTTGATGTGCTTTGATATCAGAAACTCTTAAAACATTCTAATTTAAAATCAGATTGTCTTTAAAAATTTTAATCACAAAGATATTATTATTATTATTATTATTATTATTATTATTATTATTATTATTATTATTATTATTATTATTATTATTATTATTATTATTATCATCATCATCATTATTATTATTATTAAGAGAAAGACCTCCAGGGAATAAGGAATTCATCGAGGAAGCCCATACTATTCTCATCACTTATCATACTCGTTCTTGAATTCATTCACACTGCTTGCATACATAACATCCAATGGCAATCCATTCCAATCATGCACTACATTATAAGAGAAAAATCTAGCCATAACAGATTTTCAATCTGTCTTCATAACCTGTATTGCACAATCCTGATATCATTTTTGACACTCTCCATTGCACCCTCTCCAATATATCACCACAGAAACCAGGAGACCAGACCTGCACGCAACAGTCCAAGTGAGGTCGTATCAAGGCCTTCTAAAGAGGAAAAATAACTTCCTTAACTTCCTTATCTTTACATGTCAAGGTTCGTTTCAGCTTTGTCAGTATTCTCTGAGTTTTATTTACAATTTTTGCTATATAACCCTTGAACTTCAACTTCCTGCCTACTAACACTACAAGATCCCCTAGCCTCATCAGTTTCTTCAAGTATTATCCTACCAATATTATACGATATTGGATATCTAATCATATCAAAGTGCATGGTTTTTACATTTATCAACATTGAAATGACAGCCATTTCCCCATGCCCACAATTCCAGCCTATTCAAACCATTCTGCAAGTACTGTATATCAGCAGCATTCCTCATTACCCTACCTATACCATGTGACATACAGCAAATAGCTGTACGCCACATGTCATATCCTTCCCAATGTCATTAATGTGTAGATTAATAACAATGGACCAAGGACTGAGCCATGAGGTCCCAGGTTACCTTGAATCTTGCAGATTCATATTCCCCATATACCACTTTTTGATAACTGTCAGTCAGTCATCCTCTTATCCACGCCAATAGTTTATAATCCAATCCTATAATCTCCAATTTGTGCAACAGTATTTCATGCTGTATTCTGTCAAAAGCCTTAGCAAAATCCAACATAATAATGTTACCATTGAGCTAGTCAATGGATACATCATGATACTGTTGGATTTTGCTAAGGCTTTTGAGAGAATACAGCATGAAATACTGTTGCATGAATTGGAGATTATAGGATTGGATTATAAACTATTGTGAGCAAGTTGCTAAAACATGACCTTCCCTTAGTAAACCCATGCTGTTCACTGCAAAGTAGAGATTCGATTATCAACCTATCTGAATGTGAGCCCTAACCAACTTTTCCAAAATCTTCACCACCACTCCTGGGCTATTTATTGGTCGATAGTTGGATAGATCAGTCTTTTTACGACTCTTGTGCAATGGGATTACCATACAATCTTTTCACTCCTGTGGAATCTTCCTAGTTCTGAGACTCTTCTGAGAATTATATAGCGCACTCAAGGAAATAGCCAGTTAAGCTAAACACTTTTTTAACATCCGTGCTCATAGCTCATCAATTCCTATTGTAGAATTCTTATTCAGTTTGTGCAACACCTCTAGTACTTCTTCCACATCCACATGAGTTTCTTCATATCCTGAGTAGAATTTCTTAACTCTTCTTATTGTACAGTAAAAACATTACGTTACTGATTTTTAAGCTGTCGTCGTGATTTATAGTGAATATAGATTTAAAAAATTTCCACGAAATTTTATTATTACACGATTCTCCACCTTACCGGCTATTGTGGATAAAATACCCATCCTCATATGCTTCGTATCCATCATGTATTTCAATGGAATATCAATAGTATTACAATTTTAATATGCACTTCGCATCCATGATAACTTTGACGTTTTGGACGGTAGTGTCGTTTGTAAGAGTTTTACGATCTTAACACCGTAAAAAAAAAAAGTCAGCTAAACCAGTAAACACAGATGTCGAAATAATCCTCTAATCAAGTAATGTAGCGCTTTTTGTAATTGTTTCCTTAATTTACTGGCGAAAAAATAGTGCTTGCTTAGATGCGGCATATACCCTAAAAACGGTTCTGACGTCAGTACGCACATACAAACACCACATGTGAGAAACCAGGGTGAAAAGATAATGACAGAAACACTCTGTTGAGGGCTGTAACCACAGAAACGCCTCTTTAGTTCATAACAACAGCAACGACAACAAACAAAGAAAATGAATTATTCAAAAGAAAGATTTCCGTATTGCGACCCATTTTTTCAGTTTCGTATGGCTTTTGACTTACATCTTCGGGGGTTAAAGGTAACTAAAAGCTTAAACACAAGAAATGTGAAATTACTCAAAATAGTCCATTAGATACGAAACTTGTCGGGTTTGTTTATCTTTATTTATCTTAATAAACATGTGGTCTCAATACCGAAATCTTTCTTTTGAACTGCTAAACCACAGAAACCTACGCCTACAAAAATGAATTATTTTTCGTATCATAGAAATTGCACACAGTTCATGCGAGTAAAGAATTGCAAACGAGATTTTTTTTTTTTTTTTTTGGTATGCTTTGCTGAAGTCAGTAGTGAGTGCACTTATGCTGAATGGCTTCAAAGTATGATAGTTATCTGTAAATGTTTGACCTCAGACTTCACGGAGGCTTGGAAGTAATACTAATACTATTTCCATATTCAAATTTCCGTAGCTGCAAATGATTCACGTTGAAGTTTCTGAAACGAAATCTACTTGGAACTAGAATGAAAAGAAACCATTTACAAACTAAGTTAAACTTAGTTTGTAAATTAACTAAATAAACTTAGTTTTATTAACTAAATTAACTTATATATTTAATTAACTAAATAAACTTAGTTTGTACTAAGTCAAACTAAGTAACCTATATGGTAAGGAAAGCCAAAGCTAATTATGAGAGGAAGCTAGCTGATGAATCCAAAAGAAACCCTAAAGAGTTCTTTCGCTATGTGGCTAGTAAAAGGAAGAATATCCATGGAAAGATTACTTTAAAAAGTGTTGATGGTGAGGAAATTACTGAAGCTAATCAAATAGTTGAGTTGCTTAGTGATCATTTCGCAAAAGTGTACCATCTTCGTAGTGATAGTGCAGTGTCAGATGTGCCATTGACTGATGAGAGTATAGAGATAGATGAAATTGAGGTGCTTAATATATTAAAGAACCTTAATGCTAACACTGCCATTGGGTTAGATGGCATATCGGCCCATGTGTTACGAGAATGTGCAAGAGAATTAGCAACTCCTCTAACCAGGATGTTTAATTTAAGCCTCAGTTCTGGTAAAGTGCCAATAGAGTAGAAAGAGGGGAAAATAGTTCCATTGCAAAGGGAGGCTCTAAGACTGATGTTGCAAATTATAGACCAGTCAATATATCTGGAGTGGTGGTTAAGATTTTGGAGAAATTAGTTAAAATTAGAATTCAGGACTGGGTGGACAGCAATATAATACTTTATAAGGGGCAACATGGTTTTGTGAAGGGTAGGTCTTGCCTAAGTAATTTGCTTACGTTCTATAATAAAGTAACAGTGGAGTTGGATAAAGGAAATCCTTACTCAGTGATACTGCTTGACTTTACAAAGGCTTTTGACAGGATTCCACATGGAACTCTGTTACATAAATTAGAGCAAATGGGTTTGGATCCGAAGATGGTGATTTGGATTAAAGGATGGCTGGCGGACAGATATCAAAGAGTGGTTTACGGAGGAGCTGAGTCCAGGAAAAGGCAAGTGACTAGTGGTGTACCTCAGGGCTCAGTTCTTGGTCCTCTATTGTTTAATTTGTACATCAATGATATTGGAAATACCTTGAATGGAAATATCCACTTGTTTGCTGATGATGCAAAATTGGGAAGAGCGATAATCAATTCAAATGATGTGGATATTTTACAGGATGACTTAAATAGGCTGACGCTATGGACTGAGGTAAATGGCTGTCAGTTCAACGTGGCTAAGTGTAAGGTGATGCACTTCGGGAGGATGACATCGCATGCTGTTTACTACATTAACGGAACTGAACTGCAGGAAGTTGATGAGACAAGAGACTTGGGAGTTATTGTGGACAGAGAACTTAAGTTTAAAGGGCATATTGCTAAGATTGCCAAAACATCACATCAAATTACACGGTTGTTGAGGAACACACTAACAAGCAGGGATAGGGAAGTTATTGTTCCACTTTATAAGGCATTAATAAGGCCGCATTTGGACTATTGTGCACAGATCTGGTCGCCAGGATTTCTTGGTGATGCGGAAGTGGTAGAGGATTCAGAGGTGGGTTACAAAGATTGTTGCAGGTCTGTGGGATGTTCCCTATGAGGAGAGATTGATGATCTGTGGGCTCCAAAAACTAGCTGATAGACGTAGGAGAGGAGATATGATAGAGGTATTTAAATTGTTAAAGGGATTTTACAGGATTGATACTGATGATATTCTTAAGACCAATGCAGGATGTGAGAGAACGAGGGGCCATCCCTGGAGATTGTGTAAGAGTGTGGTTAACAAGGGTGTTAGGACTAGATTTTTTACTTGGAGGGTTGTGAATGGGTGGAATGCTTTGCCAGAACTGGTTGTGAATGCTTCAACTGTGAATGAATTTAAGGAGAGGTATGACAGGTATTGTGTAAATAATGGTTAGTGTGTCAATGTCGGGTCTCCCGCGATGAGTCTTTTGACTCCATGGAGACACCGTTAAAATAATAATAATAATAATAATAATAATAATAATAATAATAATAATAATAACATAAAAAGTATATTTGGTATGGGCAATTTAAAAGCAGAATGGCGCAACATACCTTGAATAAAGACCATTTTATTAGGTTGAAGAAAGTCAGAATAATACACAGGTCCCAGTTTAAATCCCAGAAGACTATTTCTTTTTAACTTTATTTTTAATTAATTAATTAATAATAAGATTAATCTTAGAGGGAAAGTTTACATAGGCACATGGAATGTTCGGGGTACTATCGATATTTTTTGTAAAGAGATGAAGGGGTATAAAACTGACATCATAGGAATTAAGAGACCAGGTGGAATGAAGAATTTCACTTCAACAGACAGGATGGTAAGCTGGTTGTGTTTTGGAGGTGACTGAAAGAGTCAAATGGTAACTGTGATACTGAAGACAATTCAGGGAAAAATGACAGGATACTTTGTATTAGACTTAAGGTTCATCCTACCAATGCATCATTCGTGATAGTTCATGCACATCACACAGATAGGCCTGATGAAGAGAAGGAGGAATTCTATAAAAAATTTACAGATTGTTTTTGGCTGTCTATTAAGTAACGATGTACTCCACACTCAGGCCTAATTGTCATACTCTTTCCGCTTTTGCATTTAAGTCCCCTAAGATGGAACATGACACCGAAGATGAAAGACTGTTGGAACTTGCCCATGCTAAAGATTAGTTATCACCAATACCTGCTCCCAGAAACACCCACCTATACCTGGACATCTAACACTGATAGGTCATGGAACTAGATTGATTACATCCTGACTCTCCAAATATTCACATCAGATATGCTGTCTTCCTTGCTTCTGGAGGAAGACAAGTATCTCTGATGTGCATATTTGTCCTGGAGCAGACTGTGGTACAGACCATCAGCCAGTAAGAGCCAAGGTAAAACTAAGACGCCGAAAACTTTCAAGTCAGGCTCATTCCACTAGAGCTAGAGTGGAAGTCAGAGAAATTCCTAGTGGGTTCAAGGTTATACAGGATATAGACCAGAAGTATTGCGATCCAATAAGAAGACCAAGAGACCCATAGATATCAGATTCGACGCGAGATGTAATCGAAAGAAGGTGATTGGAAAAACTAAGAGACACAGGGACTGAAGAATATAAGAGATTGCACACAGAGAATTCAGAAGAGCACTAGGCAGGAAAATGAAGCGTTTTACAATAATAAAAGTGAAGAGATAAGGGATAGAGTTCCAGATGAGGAGACATAATTATAAAAGGATGTTTCGTTCAGTTTGACCTGAAACACAAGTTTAATCTCAAATTGAATGTAATCAAAGAGAGGAATGGAGAAGTACTAACAGAAGGACTGGAAATCAAAAACAGTTGTAAAGAATACTGTGGGGAACAGTACAACATAGAGAATAAGGAAAATTTGGAGGAGCCCTCTCACCAGGAAAATGTCTATTTGGAGCCTCCTCCACTTAGGCATGAGGTTGAAATAGCAGTTAAACATCATAATAGCAATAAGTTCCCTGGTGAAGATGGAACCTAAGCAGAGTAAATTAACGCCACAGGGGATGGGGGATGAGAGTGTTTAATAAATTGATTAGAAGGATATGGAAGAGTGATCATGGCCTAGAGACTGGAAGAAGTAGGTTTTCATAACACTACATAAGAAGGGGGATATGAAGGATTGCAAGAACTAGAGAACTATTAGTTTCATATCTCATGCATGCCCGATTTTATTAAAGATCATTCTAAATAGGATTGAGGCAAAAGTGCCTGAGGAACAAGCAGGTTTTAAGAAAGGTAAGGATACCATAGATCAGATCTCTGCCTTAGACAGATCATAGAAAAGTATAAAGAACTTAAAATCCTTATGGTAATGTGTTTCATAGACCGCTCTAATGCTTTGGACTATGTTCAACATGTGAAACTGTTGGAGATAATAAAGAGAATGAGTTTTCCTCAACACACTATCAGGCTGATAGTTAACTTGTACAGGGAACAAAAGGTCACGGTAAGAACAGGTGTTGGATTAACTGATTGGCTTCAGGTTGGGAAGGGAGTTAGGCGATGTCTATTTTCTCATTTGTTTACTATCTATGCTGAGGATATCATGCGTGTAGCATTGGTTCAAGACAGGAATTAGGATAGGTGGTAGATTGATCAGAAACCTGAGGTATGCAGATGATACAGTACCCCTCTGTAATTACAAGGAAGAACTAGAGTAAATTCTTGACAAAGTTAATGAGATCAGTAAGAAGAAGACTTCAATCCTAGCAAAATACCATAATATCAAATCAAATAATAAATAAATCAAAATACCATAGCATGAAGGTTATGGTTCTGGAAGAAATGCTCCTGAGAAACATGCGGTGTACTTTAATGGAGAAAGAATTGAGTAAGTCAGCAAGTTCGAGATCCATTATTAATGTAAAAAATTGCTGTTCAGAAGATTCAGAAGAAGATTATGAATGGCTAAAGCAACAGTCAGAGACATGCCTAAAATCTGGAAGGATGACTCTATCTCCACGCGAACAAAGTTGAGGATTTTGGATACAGCTGTTTTTCTATCAGCAACTGTTGTATGTGAGACTTGGAACCTTAAGAAGTCTGATAGGAAAAGAATAGCTGCTTTTGAGATGTGATGTTGCAGAACGCTGTTGAGGATATACATGTACTGAAAGGTAAACAAATGGGTGGGTGCTAGAAAGGATCAGTAGAACTTTAAGGCTTCTTTAGGATATTAACAGAAGAAAGTTGAAATACTCTGAACATATTGAAAGGATGGAAGGAGGACTTCGCAGAACAGTAATAGAATGTAAAGTTGCTGGAATAGAGGAAGAGTCAGTGAGATGGATGGATGGTAAGTGTCAGGAGTAAGTGATCTTCAGAGATTTGAAGCCTCCAAAGAAACATACAACAGAACCACAGCGAGGAGTGGTGTGGCACATCACTGAGCATCTGAGTGACCATATGGCATTTGTTGATGTCCAATGAACAGATGGATTGAGTCTGTTTCTCGAAGAGGCTGAAGTTCTACAGCAGAACTCGGTTAACTACTACAGTATACTCGATAATGCGATCCTACATAAATTTTGATACGCTTTCCTAACTGCACGTTAGTTAATCACTGTTCACCGCGAAGTCCTCCACTGCCCCCCCCCTCCATGCATGTGACTGTTCTTGTTAGCCATGAACCGGCGTTCATGGCTACCGAGGATTTGTACATACTGATTTGCACACCACACTGGATTACTTAACTCTTGATCTACTCCTCAGATACTATCTTGATCTACTATGCTATACTATAGGTTCTCAGCCTTTTAGGATTTGCATTGAATCACACACACACACACACACACACACACACACACACACACACACACACACACACACACACACACACACACACACACACACACACACACACACACACACACACACACACACACACACACACACACACACACACACACACACACACACACAGGAACTGAAATCGGTAGACATCACTCATCGCTCTGCTTAGTCATCACCGGTGTTCATGGCTACCGAGGATTTGTACACACTGATAGATTATTATTATTATTATTATTATGAAACTACGCCAGACAAATGTCACCATCTTGTATTCCTAATCCCATTTGGAGTCACCTGTCTAGTATAATGGATTTTCCAGGAGATTACGTAATGATCAGAAATTACATGAATTTCATTTCAAGCATGCAATCCAAAAATTAACATGGTGCTATAATTCAGAAATGACAGAAATACCTAATCAATCTGTAGTGATTCAATTATATTTTGATATTTCTTTTATCTACTCATGTTTGATGTTAAGACAATAAATTAATCTTTATCGCAACTTAATCATTTACAACTAAAATGAAGCATATGTCTGAAAATAGATATTACATATATACAAAAAATGCTGTTTTAGGAAATTAATTTAGATTTTTAAATGAAAACTTCAATTATACATATACATTTGTATACAAGAGTTTTTCAGAGAATAATAATGAAGTTTTCCGGTTATGATAGGAAGGGTATTTTAGGTGATTTTTGTAGTAAAGTTTGCAGTGCATTCTCATTATGAAAATTTATTTCGTCTTTTTTTTTTTTTTTGATGTTAAAGAGGGTGGAGGATGCCAACTGTGTCCCATTCTTCGGTGAATTGAAATGTACTTCTTTCTCGCTTTCTTTCCTTCTCTCTCTCTCTCTCTCTCTCTGTGTGTGTGTGTGTGTGTGTGTGTGTGTGTGTGTGTGTGTGTGTGTGTGTGTGTGTGTGTGTGTGTGTGTGTGTGTGTGTGTGTGTGTGTGTGTGTGTGTGTGTGTGGTGATACCAAGGAAGAATCTGCTGTGCAGTTTTCTTTTCTGCGAAGGTTTACTTCAGGTTTTCGTAGACTCAGTGCGTGATAGATAATCATTGTTGTTTCTTACTGGAAATTGTAAACGTTATGGCGATATAAAGCGGTAGTTGCATTATATGTATATCTCAAGATTAGTGGAGTGGATGACAGTCGTCTTCTAGTCTGTGTGGATGATTGCAGGTGGGGTGCTCAGAGCATATTTAATAACTGCAGTGTTTACAGGAAAAGTCAGATATGTGTGGTACAGGATTCCAGTAAATGAAAAGATCTGAGTCAATAGGTTTTGATTTGTGCAGTTCGGTTTGCAGCAGGATTTGTACCACAGCCTACAGTATCCGTATTTCTGCACCTTCTTTGGTGTTCGCAGTCAGGGAAGGTTCCACTAGAAGTTGGTTGTGGAGTGATGAATGCAGTGACATTGGTGAGCGATATATTTTCCTATAGTAAAGGTAGAGAGGTGTAGGTGATGTGTATTGAAAAGTAGGTGTAGGTATACGTTTGATTTTTTCTGGGAATTTGGATGCCTTTTACTGTTGTGAGGTCTGGAAAGGCTTTCGCGATTGCTGATTTATCAGTACTGCGATTTTGTTTTTGGATTTTTTTTATATTCTAGGGTTTTCCACTTTAGGTTCTTAGAATACCACAACGATTTTAATTCTTTCTTAGTTTCGTGTAGGAAAGAGAAGATGATGTCCACTTGTGGACTCTATTGATATGTCTATTCCCAAACAGAAGCTCTTTGAGCATAATTAGTATGAATGAAACCTTTATTGTGTAACATAATTCTTGGCGCTTCCAGAGCTGAATATCATCTCGATAAGAGCTTAAGAGTTAGAAAGGTATTGGTGCCTTGCCAATTTGAGGACTGTAGATAGCAGGAGATTTCTGATAGCCTTTTAAAGAATATATTCCAGAATAGATGAATAGCTGTGTTTCTCGTGTTCAGTTTTTAAGAAGAAGATGATGATTCTAAACGATAAAGCCTTGATTTCAATTAGACGTTGCTGAGTGCTGAACAGGATATATAATTTGTTTTGATCCATAGAAAAGGTATAATTGCTAATTTAATATGGTGAAGGAACTCTTCAGGTGGTGTAAGAATTTCAAGAGTGTGGCATATAACTCCTACTGTCATCCGTTTAATGGCCCTGAGTGAAGAAGTTGTCCGTACATTATGTCATCCTCCAGAATATTGCTGAAAACATTTGTGTAGTTCAGAATATTGCAGGTTTGGGTATTGCCAAGCTAAATCCCAAGGTACTTTTGTTCCTTGACTTGACCATTTGATTGGCAAAACATTTCTAGATTTCCACTTCCCTATCAATAAGCCATTATTTTTCCTTTATTAATTTTGCTCCGGAGGTTTCTTTTGAGGCATACATTCTGGTTGTTTTACGAACAGCTTCCATTTCTTATCGCAGTTTTGACGTCATCTGCATTGGCTGATAAAGCAATTTTAGTTGAGAGTTCAGTACTTGGCTTCGTCTGGGTTGTTATGTATCTTTCCAGGAAAGATGCATGATTGGCTAATGTGAACAGTATTCCTGAAATAGGATAGCATTTAGTATCTATAATATATAGATAACATACATTAGCTATAATATTTCTTGATACAATAAGTTAATTGTCTGCGTGATGCAAAGATTATATCGTATGATTTCAAAGCTTCTAAAAGATACATTCAAATCTATCAAAGCCTTTTCATTAATTAGCGAATAATTAGTACTAAGTTTTTTCTTTAAGAACATTAACCATACGCATTATGTTAGGAATGTAAATTATGTTATATATCAATTGTCGTCCTACGTCTGAAATTATCGATTAATACCAAGCTGTTTTAATGGTAAATGATTTCCAATTTGATTGAAATACTGTGAGATAAATTTATTATTATTAATTTTATTATTATTATTAAACACCGCCATGGAGTCCAAAGCCATCGAGGGAGAGCACCTACTCTACAGCTGTTTCCACCACTCATCCACCAACAATTGAATATACTGATGAAACCTATAAAGATCATTAAAATCCGAAGTGTATTAGAGACCTTTTATAGGTCATCGTGCGTTGATCTGGTTGTTTCAGAGTAGTTGTTACTGTTTGAGAAGCAAAGGGAGAGAATGGTAAGAAGGAAGGAAGGATTAAAAGAGAAGAGTAAATAGAAAGGGACTATTGAAGTATAGGAAGAAATGCTTATAAAAGTGCAATCCGAAAGTGGTCTTATGTTAATCTTATAACTGGAGAGTAGAGAGAGAGAGAGAGAGAGAGAGAGAGAGAGAAAGAGAATTTACGCTTGAGCTAGCTCGATCTTAAGTGGGCTGAAAAAAAAAACGACGGAGGATTGGGTCGTTATAGTTAATGAGTTCTTGAAGAAGAGTTGAAAGTATATCTTCTGAGGTTTCCCATATATATCTAACATTATTCTGCAATTCAACTTGTAACACAGCTATATGTGAAAAAATATGTTAATAAGGATATTGGTTCAAGTGATATTTCACAGGTTTCCATGGGAAAATTTTATGTGTCGGTTATGTCGATTAGTGGTGATAGTTCGAGTCCTGGAATTTGTCTTGTCTCGATTACATGAGTGGATAATTTTGTCTATTTTTAAATTGTTATTATTATGAGCGAAAGGGATACTACGGTCACGGTTGTGTTCAGAAGCACTAAAGAAAAAATGTTCTCTTTGTAGAGCCAACATAACGAATAAAGGCGGTTTTATATGTTAGATTGTGGTAGTAGAGGTGGGATTCAGCCAAAGTTCGGAGAGAGGCGCTGCTCGAAATGTTAATTCATTGGTTGTTGTGTCCCCACACTGAGGAACGCTCGTTACATATATCAATGGAGTATGCTCACTAATCTATCTATGAGTGTAGTGTGTATTCTCTGATGAGTTTGCATGTTCTGATGGAGAGAAAATTCTATTACTTTCGTATGAAACTTCTAACTCATCTTTAATTTAAAAACCTCTTCATCAGCTGAATCAAACGTAGGTCTCCTTTCAACCGAAAAGACAAAAGTCAAGTATGCTGTTAAGGGATGAGTTATTGAGGTTCTTATTGTTTTTATTATTATACACGGTGAAGCTTCAATCATTCCTGCAATAAGCCTTTTTCATATGCATTCTAAAACACACTTAAATTACGCCGAGCAATACCTTGGCGACATCTACAAGGATCCCAATTAGAGTCTAAGATTATTCTGCATTTCATCTTGTAATACTAATGCTCATTGAAATGTGTCCAAAGCAACGCTTTGAACATTATAATCAGTCCCAGTAATATATCATTATTTAAGTTTCTTGACAGTATTTTCACAATTATTACAACACAAAGAGCGTGGTGGAATAGCATACTGTAGGCTTTGCTAAAAACAGGAACTGCTTTGATATCAGTTAATAACTCCTTTCTGAGACCATTTTACTCAAGATAGCGACGTGAATTATTTTTGAAATAGAAAATGCTATCTAGTATTCAAACAGTTCTTTAAATGATAGTTAAATTAGTACATATTGGTTATAACATGATTGTAACCTGAAAAGTATATGCTATATCAAAACAGAAACAATGAATTGTATAAATGTAATTTTACACTTCATTTAGTGTAATTTTGCAGGCAGGGTGGCAGAGTGGTTAGTGTATCCACTCTCCAACCAATACGCTGCTGAATCGTATCTCGTCGAGAGCACGGATGCTTGCGACTATCTTAAGTGGTAGATGAACTTCATCTCCCGGCGTGAGACCACGGTCGATTGGAAGCCTGAAGTGGTTTGAAAAATTCTCATGTTTACTCTCTAGAGTAGTGTTTCCGGATCAGGTAAAATGAATTTAAAAAATATAAAATAAATAAATAAATTAATAAATTATGAAACAAATGTTTAGTCGACCCACGGTACTAATAAACTACAGTTTTACAACCTTTTTTTTAGGAGGAAGTTACATAAAAACCTTCTCATAAACATCAGCTACAGCTTTATGTTTATTATTTCAAAACTGATTATTGACCGTTTTTTTTAAATGCTGAAAAATTTTATTGCACAATTTAAATTTATATGATCACTTAAAAACAAAAAAAAACTTAAATTAAAAATGTCGTAAAATAGCTATAGCTGCGTTCTCTTTAAGTAACTTTCGTTTGAATAAAATAATTTTAAATTAAATTTAAAACAATAATTAAAAAATAAATAAATTTCAACTTTTCTAAGAAAACAAAATTCTCTCTTCTAGTCCATCGTCCAGTATGATATTAAGCTCAACAGCTAGTTATTACGGTCAGCTAGGCGTAAATCTATGAATGTGCAAACTTTTAAGGTAAAAATTTAATTTTTGAATATTACAAAAATCGCTCTATTTAGCGGTGTAACAGCAGGACTATTTGGATTACATTGCTAAGCAGGGCGATTTTTGTAATATGTTCTTTTATCTGTACAATTTTATTTGTACAATTGTACAAAGAAGGAAAAAAAGGGAAGATTTTCTTGCCAGTTTGTTTCTCTCTCTCCACTTTCTTTTTTTTTTTTTTCAGAAGTTTAACCAGTTTCCTGAAGGGAAGACCTGCAACTTTCATAGGAGGACGCCTTATCTCACCACCTGAGCTCTTATAATCACCCATGTTCTAGCAGTAAGAAGAAATTATGATACCTTGATCTTTTGATCTTTTCAACTAAATGGCACAGTCTTTTATTTTATTTTTTAGATTACACTATGGAAGCGATAGAAAGAATTTTATGTTTTTTAGCACAATTCTTCTTATACACTGCTCAGAAAGAAGTCAACGGACATCCCCTGGACAAGGTGTATAGTGCCATGCAGCGATTCACGTGTTTGTAACTGGTATACATTGAAGGAACGATACTTGGTGAAAGTCTCTTATCAGAGTACGAAAGTCCAACTATGAAATTCGGAGGCAATGGTGGTGTGATGGTGTGGTTCTGTTTTTCTTGGTTTGGCATCCGACTTGTGTTTGTGGTACCACGAACATTTAATTCCGAGTGGTATCTGATCATTCTGGACAATCCAATGCAATGCTTTGTGGCCATTGTCTCTCTCAGCAGGACAATGTACAGTCATTAGGCTGCTTCTGCTGCTGTAACTGCGTTGTTGGTGGATATGAATGTAACCCAATTGGAAGCGGAACATCTGTGAGATGAACTGTAGCATCGGGTGAGGTCAAGGGATGTCCGCCCAATAACAACAGTCCAGGACCTCATTACATGCCTACAGGAAAAATGGTCCAAAAATTCCCATTTCGGGCTATCGTACGCTTGTGGAAAGTATGCCCATAGTGTTCTGCAGTCATCGCAGGGAAAGGAAGTCCTACATCTTATTAAGGTCGGTACTATGGCTGTTTGTTCCTCAAGCTATGATGTCCGTTGACTTCTTTCCAAAAAAGTGTAATTCTCCCTCATCAGTAAAATATATATGACGCAAATATAATGCCATTTTATAAACATATTGGTTCATTTTCGTAAAATGATATTTAGAGGCTTCAGTCGCGTGAAAAATACATTTTTGATTGATTGTGTGTGTGTGTGTGTGTGTGTGTGTGTGTGTGTGTGTGTGTGTGTGTGTGTGTGTGTGTGTGTGTGTGTGTGTGTGTGTGTGTGTGTGTGTGTGTGTGTGTGTGTGTTGGATTCTCCTAACTATTACATAATTAATGAATAACAATGAAACATCGATCTATATTTACACAATCTTCACGTATATATCGATTTCTTAATGACTCTGTACTAGCGCACTTGGTACGCTTAAAATTCTTTCTTAAACATTCTTCCACCGATCCATTTCCCCATCATTGCATTTCACTCTGTAGGAAATTTTACCCCAATTCTTGTTTTCCTCAGTCTTTTTAACGTCTTAATCTTTTACTAAGAAACAATAAGACAGGGTTCGTTCTATTTTATTCCTCTCTGACATTTTATACGCTATTACTACATAATGTTTCACAAAATACTCTAGCGAGTTTGTTCGTGTGGAGAAAAGCCGGAAGTGTTAAGAGTGTAGCCATTTTCTGTGCATGAAACACCTATATACTACTTGAAAGCACTCAGATGCCTACTGAGTTGCACATTATTTCGAAATTACACGATTCTACACCAATAAAGAAATACCTTTCGTATCTCTATATTGATATAATGTAATATTTCTTTGTGGTGGCTCTTTTATTGTAATATTTTTTGGTTGTATTACTTTGTAATGCTTAGTAAATAAACTTTTATCACTATGCTTATATCAATCTCTAATTCTATCTTTGTTCTATTTTAAGTATTCCTCCCCGTGTCTGGGACATCTAGATATTTATTTTACCTTTTTTTTTAATACTAATCAGTTCAGCAGTTCTTTAGGGAATTATCTAAAAACACACACATAAAGAAAATGAACATTACAGACTCACATGGGTCTCTGACTGTCCTGCATACGTCTTCCCTCCTTGTTTGTTATTTTCTTCCGGTGCTTCAGGGGTCTCTTCTCCGTTCCAGGTTTTTACTTTTTTCCCTTCCTTTTCAAAAGTCTCAGGGCACCGATGAGGAGTCGCTTCAGCTAGCGGGATACTGGATAGGTTCTTCCGGTGTCTGGAATTTGACTAGCGAAGAAACTGCGTATGACGGTGGGCATGCACGTACTCGAATGGAGCGGCAAGGCTTGAATTCACACGGCAAGATTTCTCCTTAGATTGACCTCCAGATTATCTTTGGCTTCGCACTGGAAAACTGCCTCAGGTGGACGGACTCCGTCTTTCCCCTCCGGACTTACGGCACCTCTCCTCCTCGACTTCTCGTGGGTAGATCAGGCAAGATGAAAATAAGAAGCTCTTCTTAACAAAACTCCGAGCCTTATATCTCTCATTGCCCCTGCACTTTGTTTCAAGGTTATTGTACCCCAAATGTCCCCGTACGTGTCTTGCGCGTAGTTACGAGAACCCCGGACAACATCACGAGATTGGCAGTTCTCGAACATTTGCCAACAAATTTATTCTCCTTCTTAGACGTCCTTAATCCGGCTGTGGCCTACGGGACTTTCCGATTGATGCACGCCGCGCCCTTTCAATGCTGACCTTGAAGGTCTCCTGCTACAGGACTAGTAAATACTTTTCAAAAGAAACTGCCGACTCATAGATATTACTTTTGGTTTCAACATCGTACTTTTGCCTTTAAACAATGAGGGAGTCAATTCCCTTTGGGCTTATTTTGGTGTTTATACAAAATTTGAACATAAGAAACATAGATACACTTTATACGAGGTTTTTAAGGCGTGTTCCTACTGTAAAAATCGATGCACTAGAGTTTTTATTATTTTTCGTGACATCGAGTTTTTACAATAACGTAGGTTTAAATTCACTGATCAGTTTGTCTCGTGATGCAATGGAAGATCGAAAGAATAATATGAATTTTTCTGTTATTTTCAGCTAAATACGGTTACCGTATTTACTAAAGCAAAGGTACATTTGTAAAGGCATTAAAGCAAATATAGAAAAAAAAAAACAGACGATACTAGGATAACATGTTAACCTTTTGAGGCACGACTTTCACAGAGATAAATTCTACTAATCTATTTCCATGGTTATCAAGTTATTACGAGGCGAATCTACTTGCGTTTTAAGTGAGCATCACCCTTCTTTCGATGCATGATTACGAATTCTTCTTGCCGATGTCTATCTCAAACATTTTAACTGGAAAACCTCATCATGTCATCGGCCATGACTTCTCACTAAGATAATCCATATTTCACGTGTACGCTGAAACAACATGTTCCCCCTCTATGCTCAAAATCGATGCAGGAAAGTCATGTTTACAGGCGCACGCTAACAAGATCGAAATAGAAATGAAAAATTGCTGGAATTGTTCATAAATCACGTTTGAAAGTTAATTGACGTACACTTTTATAACCATCCTAAGTAATCTATTACCTATCAATATCCAAAACATAAGCAAGCTATTGAATTCTTTCTATACAATTATTTGATCTATTTATTTCATATGGCACTGATCACCAATTGCTGACTATTTCTTCATATTTAGAGCGCTATCACACTGGTGGAAAAATAAAAAAATAAAAAAATAAAAAACGTAAATATTTAGAGGATTTAATTATTGAAATATAAAAATAGCACAACACTGCTTAACACAGTATAACTAGAATTCCATCATTATCTAACGACCCATGAAGTCTCGCAACCTACTATATTATGTTCCTAGAATCTTAAATGGTGTTTAAAACTTCAATCCATATCGACTTATTGAATTTAGGTCAGGGCTTTTGGTTGGAATTTGCGCATATGTTACCATAGTGTGCGACGAAGTATTTTATCGTGTGGACAGATATATGAATAATGAGTTATCCCTGAGAATATTACCATTGCTATATATCTAAAAACGGAGAGAGTGAGTATTTTATTATTATTAAAATAAAAATGTGCAGATAAGGTCGAGACATCTATAATAATTGCTCGTATAATATAATATATTTATATGCTTTTATCTTCAGTTTCAAAGTTTTATCACAATAAATTATATTTATTTATAATTATGATAGAAATACTTAAGGTTAGTTAAGGGGAAAAAACATGATTCATCAGTCAGTTATCTATTTTAAAATATAAGAGACTCTCTATTTAAGGATGATCGCTAATATTCCAGTTTCGTTATAATATTAGGTAAAAATGACACTTTTGCTCTATGAAATTATTAAAAAATTAAAATATTTTTATCTGCAGAATTATTCATGCACAGCGAGACGATGTATATATGCACTGTAAAAATGATTATGACAAGCAAGGATGGATTAAAGTACATATGAAAATAAAGCGAGACAATCATAAAAATTACATTTCTCAGTGACGTAATTTGCGTAGATGGAGCTAATTATGGTGACTTTCACAAATTATCCAAGCAACTACATTAATCTTAATGAAATTATTTTATTTTGGAATCTCTATAGAAGGCTGTCGAGCTGTCTCAATTTTTCTTCTATGACCATCTTTTGGGGTAGAACATCACAATATTATATAAATAATAATTCTTATCTGACGATGTAAAATTGAATAAAATTTGGTGTTTAGGAAGTACATGACAACATGTAATTGTACTCAGTTTTAGATTGAATCGAATTCTATTTATTGTTAAAATTCGATTAAAAATGAATTTCTCACTTGCTGGATGGAAGTTAATCTCTTTCGATATTTAGAATATCTAAATATATCTGGTCATTTCAGTTTTGGTTTCGGAAAATTTATAGCGGTAACTTTAAGAAAAGAAAATTATATGCTTATAAAAGCCAAAAAAAGTGATCGATATTTTATAATCTGCCATTTTTTACATACTTATATTTTATAACTGTACTGATGGAAATATCGATCGGAAATTTATTTCGGATCGAAGTGTATTGTATTGGATGTATACAATCATAAGAGCTTGCTAACTTAATGTCTGAATGGTCCAATGCATATGTTATAATACAGTAGCCTCCAGTCTTAGGTTCACGACTAGTTAATGAAAATTTTTTCTATCATTATCACTGATGAAGCGGATTAGTTTGATATGGAATTGCCATCTGGTATGCAAAGACCGAATTAAACAAGTTTGCTTGTTTAGGAAAGAGTCAATTTATTTAACCATACAAATATTTAAAATCTTTTTTCCTGTCGAAATTTTTATGAAAATATAATTTGACTGTGAAATTCCATTTTATGTTTCATCCAAAATAGTCCCTGTAGATAATTAGCTTTAAATATTGTGTAAATTTGTTCTTTTGGAAATTCCCTTCAAGGACCAGGAAAGGTTTCGAATAATTGACATTTATCAGCGTAGTTGAAGGTGTATAAATAGAAAGTACTTTAAACACGGTGGGAGAACGACGAGAAACCACTGATAAAAGTAGTTTCTATGGTGACGTTCGTTGTTCTCGAGAAACAATCAGGACTGCTATCATTCGCAAGTAAATGTGGAATGTCAAGAAGAATGTAATAATTCCACACATAGTTTTCCCCAGTAGAGATGCATAATTAACGATGAGTTTAATGAGTAAAATAGTGAAAAAAACTTCTTTGTTATCTGATTCTGGCTGTTCATTTGCATATTTAGCCGATGTACTCCAAAGAGAATATAAAGTAAGAATAAATTGCGTAAATTTGATTATGCCCAATCAAAGTTGAACGTTTGTTCTCTCCATTATTCAAATACTGAGTATTAACGAAAGAAATGACATGAACTTAAACTTAAATATTCTAATTATTCTATTTGATTTCCTATAGCTTTATTAAGAACGAAGCCACGTTAGAAAAATTAAATGCTCCGAGACTATCAGTGACTAAAATAATGAAAAAGAAAAATTCAATTGATGGAAGATTAGTTTTCATAAAATTTTCTCCTGGGATTGATAATTTCAATTAAGGGGTCACATTTTCCCATAATCTAACATCAACAGAAAAGGTGAATTTGATCCTGAAATTGCAGCCAGGCACGGCAGCTGTCATCAACAATAGCAAAGATCAATGTTAAGATAAAAGCAACTTATGAGCAACAAAGGGAGATCAGAGAGAGAGAGAGAGAGAAAGACGAACAAAGTCCATTTATTCTTTTCTTACAAATTCTTAGCTTTGTCTCCGTACATTTTGTTGCTACGGATGGAACGCAGTTCATAGCACACACACATACGTACACACGCACAGGGAGAAGTCGATTAGCGGTCGTATGTAGTCCTATCGATCCCTATTGTGGACTTTTGCGTTGAATCTGGTCGACAGATTCAGTTAAGTACCTGTACTCTAGGGTTTCCTTTTCATCCTTGAGACATCTGGTTCTTTTATGTGGAGCAGCATCTGCCTCTGCCGTCACATTGGTAGGCGGAAGTCGCGATCTATATACGAGAAAGAAACCGGGTAATCTCTATCCACTTCATCACATTTTTACAGCAAACCAATATAAAAAAAATTACTAAACGGCTTATTTTATGTGTAGATGCTGTATAGCGTATTAGTTTTCTCAAAAAATAATAGCTGAGTTAAATGAATTACCTAGAATATTGAAGGTTTACTTTCCAATGCTTAATATCTCTAAAGTTCTTAATAGCGTCTTTAACATACCACAGTAAGATGTTAATGTATGTTATTCACACCAATTGTTTTTTCAAATATGGCACTTTCAAAACGAAAGTGCTATATAAGTAGTTACTAAATCTAATTATGTATAAATGAATGAAGCTTTTTTCTGCCCACACAGAATAATAGGAACAGGATCTCATTATTCTATGCAATCTTTCTT
Organism: Typopeltis vanoorti; assembly: GCF_054136105.1. NCBI lineage: Eukaryota > Metazoa > Arthropoda > Arachnida > Uropygi > Thelyphonidae > Typopeltis > Typopeltis vanoorti. The sequence continues at coordinate 63,931,959 of NC_143562.1, forward strand.
TGCGGCGATGTTCCTTCCCGGCGATATGTTTCTTTAGGTCAGAGAGAGATGGAATTCTCAGTGGTCATTTGTTGTTATGCCCAGAGCAATCATATTTTCTTGAAGAAATAAAGGATAATTTTGAAAAACGTTTCGTATAAATAGTTTTTGATTAATTCGCAATCTTTTGAAAGAAATGAATGATATGTTGAACAAAATCGTAACATTAGGGTGTTTCTTTAAATGCCAAGTAAACATTTTGTTTAGGAAAGATGAATTTATTATTTTAAAGGTGAAATTTGTGAATGCGGAGTAATGCTTCCTTTCTGCTGTTCGCAATACAAAAATTAGAATTTCTCACATTTGACATCTCTATCCGTTAAGAATTTTTATTTTATGAACGTAAATTCTTCTGGAACTCCTTGTTAAAAATACACATTTTCATTTTCATTCTATGGGTTCAGAATATAGAAATCGACTTAACCAAATTCTAATCATTGCAATCCGAAATGCACTTCACGATCACAATGACTGAATGTGCATTTTTCAGGTTATCTCAATGGTTAGAAGTATTGATTCATGATTTGTTGAGGTAGACAGACATCTGAGAAAAGAAGGAATAGTTGCGACGTCATCAATACCTAACAGACGTTTGTGCTGCAAACATAGGCAGATGAAACGATAAAAAGTTCACATGGATTTTTAAATGAAAAAAAAAAGGAAAAATGTAAGTTAAAAATGAATCTAAAGGACAGGTGATATCATACACTGGACAGTTTCCAAAACTTAATGCTTTCAGATGCACTTCTTCTCAACCCATGATCTTACTGTTTTGGCATTTGGTAAACTGTAGAACTCATGTTTTGGACTTTATCATATTTGAAATTCTTCCTCTTTCACTCCTACCAATCAGATGTTTCTGGTCATGTACTCGACACTGACTTGATGTTTCTTTTTATCACCTGTTCTTACCATACCCTTGATACTGTTGCAAGTAGTCTTTCTAGCAGGACAGAGCCTCTTGAAATATTCATTCTCATCTGTGCCATAATGTCATTTGAAGTCACTCTGGCAGCAGCTTGTTGCATTATCACGCACACATTTGAAACCTAACTACTTCCGGTAACAAAATTTATTTATGCTTGCCACGTATTATTAGTGACGTGTTACTGGTGGATTCCATTTAGCATGGGGATGTCTCTAATATTTTTGTATAGTGTTTGTGTGTGTGTGTGTGTGTGTGTATGTGCACAACATTTTTTATACTGAATTCCTCTGATTTATCATATTTTGTATAATAAAATATTCAAAATGATAATAAATAAATCAATTTTTTAAGAAGTTGCTATTTCTTCATTCTTCTTGCAAGTGGAATTCGGTGATGCAAATTTCTGAAGAATGATTATCGAACATTCATCACATTATAGTACAAAACCCTAGATATCACCACAGGATAGATCACTTTCACTTTACATTAAAATGGAAACCAATCAGCAATTTTTACCTAGTGATTTCTGTAGAATTTGCTTCTCATTCTTGAGTCTCTCCCTTTTTATGAAACCTGGAATCAAAATAAGCATTAATACTTTTTCATTGATATTTCATCATTATCTTTATCAAGCAATTTTCTAGTAATCCTCAGATTAAAGTATTATTTTAAAATAATTCCATTACTAGAGATAATCCATTTATACATTCATTGTGATTTATGACTATACGAATACAATTTTTGAAACTAATTGCTATATTCTCCACAGTGGAATATTCTATTAGGAATTTTAGAAATTTTCTAAAAATTTTTCTTACGCATTTTTATATAACCCAGATTTCTATGTGTAATTTAATTCATATTTTGTTATTTTTATTCTTTTATATTCTAAAAACGTCCACCAGAATCAAAATCGTTGTCGTTTTATGACTTTCCTAAACCATTTAATAACTCAAAAGCTTTAGATAAATTAGTAATTTACGTGGCAGATGAATTTCATTGCCACTATGAAAGCTTGGATGGCTTAAAATTCCTGATGATATCTAAACATCCAGTTTTTTCTTAATTTTTCTCTCCCTTTTTCCAGCGCCTTTTTAGCATAATGGATAGAGATTATATTTTTCAGATAAAAGACCTGAATTCCAATCTCATCTGAGAAGCATTATGGCAATAAGAATTTGTCAACTAATAATGAGTTCAAGTATCTCACACGAAGGAAACAGAGTTTCTTCTTCGATATTTTACCTGGCATAACGGACCAATCTTCTAGGCAACACACGCAGTGAGCGACAAAGAAGACTATGCAATATAATTAACTCCTATCGTAGCATAAAAGTAAGTTAATGGAAAGCCATGTTATTACTTGTCGTGACAGGCCAGGTATAATATCTTAATAAAGATTTAGTGATAATGATAGTATTATTATTATTATTTAGAAAATATTTTGTCTTCTCTTTAACTTGGTTGGTATAATGGCCAAGTCACTTGGCTTCATAGAAACCTAACTAATGCTACAGTGTGATAATTAATGCTACCTACAATGTGATACATCTGCCAATAGCGACATCTGGCGGCAATGGAATTTCTGGGAGGGAAATCTTTCTCCTTGCGTTGGACACTAGCTAATTTATTTTCATTACAAAAGCCTTTATAAAGGTTGCTCGCGTTCCAGACAGAATTCGAGCCTAGATCTTTTCAGCCAGACGGTATCCTAACCACCGACCGAATTGTCTAGAAAAATATCTTATTTTCATCTATTTAAGTATAGTTCCATTCCTTTACACTGTAAGAAACGGGTTTCAGGCGACTAAGTTCGAACAAAAGAGAGATATGGAAGGTCTTTGCCATGAGCGATAATGTCATTCTTTAAGCAATTTATCAGATAATCACTTCTCGCTATAGCAGTATGCTCAGTCACGCCCTCTTTTTTTTGGAATCAATTAGTGATATAACCGATCGAACGGCACAATAGGAAAAATGACACAATAGGGAAAAAAGCTGTTATGTCATGTACAACATGTCTCAGCGGGGCAGAACTGTATTAGTTTCTTTTGTAATTCATTCATTTCGTAATTCAGATTCTTATATGCCTGGAAAATTTAATTCTTTCATTATCTTCACCATTTCGGAGTATTAAAATCGATGTTATACATCAAACATAATTTCCTGCATATTAAACAACCTTTAGTCATCCAGCACACAGCATGTTACTCATCCAACAAATCTGTGGCGATATTAATGTCGCTATAGTTTTGGGTTTTGAATTCAAATTCCTAGAATATGATAACTATGTTTTTGACACATGTCATATTAGTTAAAAAGTACATTTAGATTGAAACGTTATAAATGATTTCACTAAATATTTCAAACTATAATCTGGGTTTAGAGAAATTTTTATTTAATATATTATTTGAATTTAATATAACATTTAAATGAAGACCTTTTTACATTGAAGTTCCAAAAATTGTGATTTGTAGGAGAGAGCTTCGAGGGCTCTATTCTGCAATAATAGAATTATTGCAGAATATGCAATGCAATAATTCTATTAATAATAATATGCAATAATTTGGCTAACATTTTTAAGTGCGTTACGCAAGATATGCACTCACTTATTGGATTCGTTTTGTCTACTCATCTATTACAATTGCGATCTGTCTTGGCATAATGATTAAATTTTGATATTATGATATTTACTACTTTTGTCGAGGACTCTTAAATATTCTATTAAATAAGGAAATTTTTAATATAAAAATTATGTCTTACAAACGACAAAACATTACCTAAGCTAGTTCGATGTTCAGATGCTGTGATAACTCATGACATTACTATTCAATACTGTGTTTGGGAACATTTTTTATAACTGTTTGGGACTGTCTTTTTTATGATTGTATGACTTTTTTACATTTTTTAAAATTTTATTGCATACAACATACGATCTCCCTTTAATTGTTTTTCTACCATAATCTTCAGAATTTAGGCATTTATCCCATCAATCCATGAGATATTTTAAATGCTTCTGTTAACTTGTTAATACCTTCTTAAAGGTAGGCAGTCATGATAAGATCATAAACAGTTTCGCACGAAATGGGAATATCATCAGCAAAGATCAATACTTTCATGCCTTTGATTTGAATGGCAACATTCGGTAGCAACCTTGACCTGATTAGTCGTGATTCCCAGCTGACCAGATCTTTCTGTATCGTGATACTCGCACGTCATGTTCGATCTGCTCTTGCCTTCACCACCCATTTATCTTCTGGAATGACAAACTTTTCCTTCATTTAACGGAGATCATTTAACAATAAATGACATTATGGGACCATAGCGTGAACACGGATAGGCGAGAGATATCCGTCATGTCCGGAATAAATACCGCTGTATATTCAGAAATGTTCATAAACACTAGAATATAATGAAATAGAAATACGATTGGTAAAGAGGTTTCGCCATTGATACATTTTTTTTGTAAATCCCAAAGGACTGATCTAAGAAATACAGATTTCGGTTGAGTAGCATTCATTATTCGACAATATTGTGAATCTGTAATTAAATATTAACAAACAAAATTCTACTAAAGAATGGAAAAGGATTTCGAATGTTTAAAGATAATTGTGAGCGTTGGATTTTTTTTATTGTTGTTGAATCCAAATGGAATACATTCTGCCTCGTGCAGGAAGGCATATCTGTTCTCACATGACAGTTTAGTTCGTATAATTCTGAATTACTAAAACGTGGTTTATTATTTTTTTTTTTGAAGAAAACGGGGATGCAAGAAATGTTTACTAAGAGACTAATTAAATCTTTTTCTGTTGAAACAATTGATAAAACTCTATTTACTTTTTAATGTTAATCCTATCGAAGAAAGGTTTCAAACCTATGAAACACTGCGGACAGGCTAAGGAGTAGATAATCAGGAAACTATGTTCTAGAGGGTTAACTTTGAAACATACGATGATCTCATATCACTAATAAAATTCATTCTGTCGCTTTTAAGACGTCTAAATAAGTATCCATGTGCAAGATGGAATTCTATTCCAAAGCTGGGAATGGAGATGCTTTCTACTTGGTATACCAAACTTGAAGATATTAGATAACTGTGACGATAACTTTCCTAATTAAAGGAATTCACAAAAATTCTCAACAGGATGAGATATTCTAAGCAATTAGCTTTTATTCTGACTGACATTCTACCAGCGAAAAAAAAAAAAGTCAGCGTATTATCATAAAAGTTTTGAGACCCGTGATTTATATATAACTATTTTGTTTATAAAAATAATCACTTATAGCTGGTGTAGTGAAAGAATAACATCTCTCTCTCCCTCTCTCTCTCTCTCTGTGTGTGTGTGTGTGTGTGTGTGTGTGTGTGTGTGTGTGTGTGTGTGTGTGTGTGTGTGTGTGTGTGTGTGTGTGTGTGTGTGTGTGTGTGTGTGTGTGTTGGGTACAGCCTTAGTACGTTCGATAAAGTCTATGCTTGAGCAGAACTATCCCTAGACGTAACTGTTTTTAATTGACCACGAGTAAACTCTATTTATCATATACTGTTTGCAAAGCTGATGGTAAATCAATACATTGCATACAAGTGATATCAGGCATTAATTATAAAATAAATACAGATATCACATGCTGATGATAGGATGTGATATCTGTAGGATGCTTCCAAAAATGGATGCTACATGCATGGTTCCTTGCAACAAAGCTATGGTAGATGAGAACAGCAAGAACAGAAAGGAAGAATTTGATATAATAGTCTATCGAAGATTTCATCTTTAAAAAATATTAAAGTACAACAGAAAGTGCAATTTTTTTTTTTTTGCTAGACTACGCGTTAATAATGTTGAATGCATGAGTAAATTAAATATATAAAATAAACGAAATGATCTTAAATACTAAAATTTAAATTCGATTTAGTGTATTATGTGTAATTTTTTTCCCTTTTTTCAATTATGTTGCGTAATTGTTCATTACTTCAGCTTATTTGACTTTAAATTAATTTAGGGCAGTATATCACACACACACACACACACACACACACACACACACACACACACACACACACACACACACACACACACACACACACACACACACACGTGCTCGTGGCCTTTATTAACTTCATAAATATTTTCTGTATATCATAAACTGGGATGTCTTTATCCCACAAGAAATAACTTCCCTCTCTATTCTTTATTCTTTCATCTTTTCGCTAAATTGGCTATGCAAAGCTTTCTGGGAAACACTCTTTAAGTAATATATCCTAGTAGAATAGGCACGTAATCTCACGTTCTAGTATAAAGTAAATTTTTCATCACTTGTATCAAAGCAATTTTGATCTTTTATTATCTCCATATCTCTTCTATTTTACTTGCTCTCCTGACTTCAAAAGAGGTCAACTACCTCATTAAACCCTCTTATTTGGTAAGATATTTCGTTTTCTTCCTGAAGATCAGCTCGTCACAAATGAGACAAAATATAGCGGGTTATATTTGATCTTTCACGCATTAGAAATTTTTTTCTGTTTAGTCACATATCATCTAGTGTTTGTGAGCAATGTTTATGGTTGCCTGGCATCGGTCTGAGGTCTGTTACCCGTTTCTCCCCTAGTATTATTCAAAGATTCCAAGAACTAGCATTCTTTGTATACTTGCTGTATACACGCCTAATCAATATCGTTGTTGTCGTCTGTTACACACACTTGTAGTAGTTTTCTTTAATGGGTAAAGCAGTATGTGAAAGAGTTGTTCGCGTTGCGTAGCGACTGTAAACATTGACTCACCATTGGTTCATAGTTGCCACAGTCAATTATTGATTACAACTGCATTCCTTAAAGTACATTTCATTCGAAATGATTTCAGCTACAAAGAACTAATTTTTTCCCATTAAAATAAACTCAGACATCCGTGCGTGATCACCTCGTATCAGTCCACCATTTCTAAGTAGCAAGCTATAACTGTGCTTAGTTTGCAATAGGTCACATATGCCTGTATACTTTCAAAAATATGAAGACAGGACTTAGATAATATTTTTATTTGATTATTGTTTATTATTGGGGGAATATCAACGAAGTTTATATTGAAGCAGGGTGGAATTAGTTGATTTTCATTACTGAATGAGAAAAGAATGCGTTAATATGGTGTTATTCGATCATCTTCGATTTGACAGACGAAGTAAAAGTTCGATAAAAGACGCCGTGCGTGTAACAAAAAAAAAGTCCGTGTTTTTACGAGATTTTTTTCTTTAGTTTATAATGCATTTATGCACTTTTTAAATATAGGAATATTCTTCACTTGTAAGAAGAGCATTATTTCATTATTTTCGCTGTAACAAGTTCCTCTGACCATTAATTGCGGTAGCGTAGATTTACGTATGCCAGTATGACAGTTTACGTCTGTCAATATGACATCGTCGCCAATAATATTCTGAGTCAGCCACATTCCACTTCGCAATACTGTTTTATCGTCAGTAGCAATATCGTGACATTCATCGATTTATGGTTTATCAACACGTGATATGGCTTAGCAGTAGGGTAGAAAGGAATAGGATCCGAGCAATAGCGTAGAAAGGAATAGAAATGTAATGTGTGTAGAAGTGTGCGCGCACACATACACAAATGCATATGTGCGGTGATTAGCCATATAAGAGTGGAGACGAATTTGGATTAGTTTCAATTATTATTATTTGACCCCCTCGGGGAGTCCATAGATTCATCGAGGGAGGACACCTGCTCTACAACTCAATTCACTAACTGACCGCAACTACACCAACGCCATCTACCGCCGACCACCACCACTGGTATTGGTATTTCCACAGATAATCACAAACATGCTTGCCCAAGGCGGGATTCGAACCAGCAGCCTTTTGACTGGAGAGCGGATACGCTAACCACTCCGCCAGCCAGGCTGGCAAGTGTTAAAGATATTGGAACATTAGAGAAATACAAACAAAAATAAAATATGATATTAGTAGTAGAGTATAAATCCATCATGGATAACAAGAAGCAACTTGACAAACAATAAATAATTATAGAAACAAATATATTCAATACGCAAAAAGAATGTCATCGAGTACATTACCAAAAGGAATACTATAATACAAACTAATCGGAAAAAGAAATAAAAGAATAAGACCCTTGAAGAAAGGGTCAAAAGGAAAAAGAAATAGAGAAACACCTTTGAAGAAATGGTGTGAGGCTGGAACAGGCCAGTACAGTTAATATACCTCGGAAGGAAGAAGTCCAACATTATCACATTTATAACGTAACACCCCCTCCCCTCCCTGTATCACAATATTCATTCTGCGTGAAAATCTTTCCACGTAATTCTGACACGTTTCATAGGAAACTTATAAGGAATCATTTTCTACAATTCCTTACACATTGCTCCATTTAACTGAATTTAGTTCAGACACTAAGCTTGCCATTCCATTAGAGACACGTTGTCCTCAAATCACCGTAGACTGCTGTAGACGGGGGTAAAAACAAAATCACTGTGGACTGTTGTGTTATTACAAGTATGGATAGGAAAAAAGTGTGATTTTTCACCATAGATTTCCATAAGTGTGGGAAGTTATCCAGAACATGGAAGTACACTCTCTGTTGATGACACTATCTACAAACACCAGCAGACCACTTTGATATCACGAAAACCATTCACTTACTCGAAGAATCACAATTCTTATAGACGGAACGGTGCAGTCTTGCTCGTAGAGAGTTCGCTTTTTTTTTCTTTTTTTTTCTTCTTTTTTTTTTTTGCTGGATCTGGTTCTCCTATCTGCTGAAAATTTAATATTTACTTATTTAAATCACAAATTTAATTAGGTATAGTTTCTGGGAAAATTCCCATGCTACTCCTTTTAAACACTATTATTATAATTACGGCTATTATAGCTTGTTTTTGTTTAGGAGTGTCCCTTATTTTAAATACATTGGCTATTATTACTCAAAAAAGGGGGGTATATATATTTTAGGGCATTATGGGTGAGTATAGAAGGCAATTATAGCAGAATAAAAGAGGTGGAAAAATTTTGTACATACCTTGTTTGAATACTAGGATGTCTTCCAATTTCATGATCTTGCTGAAGGTTGTTTATAACGAGGGGGGGGGGAAGGAGCGTGGGGAGATGTTTTGACGCGGGAAAAATAAATTTGGAAACCAGGTTTTGTGTTAATAATATATATATATATATATATACTATTGTGTTTAAGGGCGCATATTGGGGGAGAGGAGGAGAGAAGGGGAAGGGTTTACTTATGGGGAAAATTCCTATCGAAATCTTTCTTCCAAATTAGTCGGTTATATGTCATTAATTAAAATGAAGGCATCGTTTTAATTTAAGACTCCCTGCCCCAGTTTCCCCATAAGTAAACCCTTCCCCTTCTCTCCCCCCCAATATGCGCCCTTAAACATAATAGTATATATATATATATATATATATATATATATATAAACAACCTTCAGCAGGATCATGAAATTGGAAGACATCCTAGTATTCAAACAAGGCATGTACAAAATTTTTCCTTTTTTGAGTAATAATAGCCAATGTATTTAAAATAAGGGACACTCCTAAACAAAAACAGGCTATAATAGCCGTCATTATAACAAATTTAATATTAACTTACTAAGGAAATATAAATTTGTGTCGATGGACTAAGCAAGTTTATGATGCTCTTCCAGCCAGTAAGATTGAACTTATAATCTTTTCTTCGGGTAGCCTAGCACTATGGATAAGCGAAGGTAACTAATCAAAGTCATAGAAGACTTTGGTCAGAATATACCGGTTCAAGATCAGAACGGTAGCAAAAGTTTCTGGAGGTTATTGAAAAATTTAGAAATTGAGGAAGGAATACTGTATAAGTACTCTAAAAAGAATCATATATGCTAAAAGTGATATCAAAATTGATGAAGAAGATATTTTAGATGTTCAGAATAGTATCATTGGAAGATGATAAATAGAAACAAGAAGTTACAGAACGGCGATAGAAAATATTCAAGAGGCATGCAAGCGGGAGTATATGGATCAGTATTTGATTAACAAAAAACCATAAAAACATCAAACGTGGGAAGTTTGATATTGATCGGAAAATATGGAAGTATAAAAGTTTTTCAGAGAATGCTGCATAATCCAGATGGCAGGATTGTCAAGGTTGATAATTGGAGTTCAGCTTTTTTAGCGTCCATCAAGAAAGGAAATAAAACTGAATTTGAAAATTACAGAGAAGTTTCTCTGCCTAGTTTTCTCAGTAACTTTTATTTATGCATGCATTCTATAGAAGATGGCAAGAAAAATTGTCAAAGAGAAATTTTATAAAGAACAAGCTGAAATTAGATCAAACAGTGGTGGTTGGGATCGGATTTTTTTTTAAATTTAAGACATTAATCACAGGAATATAATAAGGGTTTGCATTTAAGTTTTGTAGATTTAGAAAGAGGCATATGACAACTTGCCAAGGAAAATCTGTTCAAAATATTATTATTATTATTATTATTATTATTATTATTATTATTATTAAATTCATTCACAGACGAAGCATTCACAACCATCTCTGGCAACGTATTCCACCCGTTTACAACCCTCCAAGTAAAAAATCTAGTCGTAACACCCTTGTTAACCACACTCTTACATGTTAACCACACACACTCCATGGATGGCCCCTCATCCTCTCCCTTCCTGCACTGGTCTTAAAAATATCATCAGCATCAATCCTGTAAAATCCCTTTAATAATTTATATGCTTCTATCATATCTCTCCCCTCCTACGTCTATCAGCTAGTTTTTGGAGCCCACAGATCTTCAATCTATCCTGGTAGGGAACATCCCACAGACTTGCAACAATCTTTGTAACTCGCCTCTGAATCCTCCTGCTATTTCTTCATCATCAAGAAATCCAGGTGACCAGATCTGCGCAATTATATGATATCATAATTATATGACGTAAATGGACACTGTGTCGAGCAATCCATAGTCGATATTTCATTTAACTCATCAATTAGAATTTAATGAGATACAGGAAGATGATTTGACGTTAAATCAGGTGTAAGACAAGAATGCACACTATTTAGACTATTGTTCTTCATCTATAAGGACCACATTATGAATTAAAGTGGCATTAAACCTGATATCAAAATTGGAGTTATCTCAGCTATTTGCTAGAAATGAAATTATACTCTTAAATAAATACCATACGTCTGAAGATTTCTTAAATAAATTTAATAACTACTGTAACTAATTTGGTATGAAAATCAGCAACAAAGGACAAAGACTATGCAAATAGGCAGGAAACATTGACATAAATTGCATCCTGAATAGATAACCTACAGAAATCAAAATATTTCAGCTATTTAGGCACAGTTTTTAATGAAGGTGATAAATTAAATGTGGAAATAGTCAACGTAATAAGTCATGATAAATTGAATATAAAATTTATATGGAATAAATAAGAGAGAAAATTGTCAAAACTCTAAACTAGCAGTATACAAGACAATCTTCAAACAAATTTTATGTTATGTTTTGGGTTAGAAATAAAGCATTGATCACTAGAAGCATCAGATATGAGATTTTTGAGAAAAATTAGGAGAATAAACATATGGTATCAATGGAAATATGATATTTAGCTGAAGATATTAGGGAGGAATTGGCACTGTTAACATTCTGGAATAAGTAGTGTGCAGAGCTAATCGCTGGTGGTATGGTTACTTAAACAGAATGGGACAGCAGGGTTTTTTCTCCCGAGTTTCCGGGAGAAAAAACCCTGCTACCTCCGTCTGAGATCGGCTAACTCACCTTCGATTGAAAATCGTCCAGATTAAGATTCCTCCCGTCGCGACGAGAATCGAACTTAGGCCTATTCCGATCGAAGGGCGCAATGTACCGTTCGTTCTTCCAATTGCGTTACGGAGGCAATTTTCATGCCATATTATCCTATATACTCTTTGAGAGTATCTATTCAGGAATTTTGTAATGGCCTTTTCAAATACAAGAGCATCGCTGATATAGCCTGAGATATGGATAACTCGGGTCATTTTCGATAGCAATTTTGCTGTAATTTTTTCGTTTTCTTCAATTCAGAAAAAGAAAAGCGAGAAGAAAATAAGTCTATGATGTTTTGTAACGTCGTTATTTTAACTTTGCCAACAGAGCTTCCTTCTCTGTTACGAAGATAAAGAAAGAATAGAGTTACAGTTAAAGAGAGGGATGCTGCCTACTGAGAGGAAGAAAATTATAATTGACTTAAGAATCTCAAACTGATTAATTTCCAAAAACAGTTTAAAGGAAAAACAATTACATCGGGAAAAACTCTTTAATTTAAATAAGGGGGAGGGAAAAGAGTTCTAATCGCATTTTTGTGCTGTTATTTACAGCTAAACCTTATTTGTGTTTCTTCTTAACTTCACACACACCTAGGTATTCCGTAAATCAGTGGATAGACGATGCCATTTTGTATCTTGGTTTGAACCCCCATCTAGGACATGAAGACCTCAAAGCGCTTTTCAAATGCAGGTAGGTTAACCAGTCCCATATAGAGGTAGCAATATTTTCCTCCGGCCAACTCATTTTCATCTCACAGAACGGGAAAACTGGACCTAACAGATGCAATTTATAGTCAAAATACACTGGCTTCCTAGCCTTAGTTATCTCAGGCATAATGCTAAACAATACAATCCAACAATCTCTACTCTCCCCTTGTTTGTCTTAGGAATCCATTTTATTTATTTATTTTTGCTAGAAATATGCTTTGATAAAAGCATTAATTTAGATTAGCTCCTATCATTTGGTGAAAGATCAGTGTTCTCTCTCCTATCTTATTACGCAGGGAACATTTAAAAGGATATTGATTTGTAGCTGAGTTCGCCAATCTTATAAAGAGATGGAAGGGTTTTGATAAGGAAACTGAAGCGTTTGCAGCCAAATACAGAAATCTCAGGAGTGGAACACGCAGTTAGCAGATCTAATATATCTAGGTTATGACCCTAGCTGCCTCGGGCGTTTATAACAACGCCAATCAACTACTATCTTAAAAAAAATAATAATAACTGTTGTGAAGTGAAATCCCAGGATCAAATATCAAAGATTGTTAAGATGTGCACGAAGAACGAGTAGTACAATTTATCTGATATCAGAGAAAGAACAAAGAAATCGATAACGAGCCTGAACAAACTGCATCATTTGAAACAATTCCTTGTTCTATACACATTTGTCATTTTTTGTGCACCAAATTAAACTGGAAGTTTTTCTTTTTCTTTTTTTAATACTGTCCCATTATTGTCTAAAAACTAAACCGTGTTTTATTGCTATGAGGCTCATTTATTTAAAGATGGAGTGATATTAGTAAAAAAAAAATATTTTGCGTGCAAAGGATTCGCCATGACTGTTAAGAAAACAGTCTTCATTTGTTACGCAGAACAAGCACATATAAAAAATTCATAAATATGTTCATCTTTTTTTGCGATTATTAAAGCATAAGAACATTAAAAATTTACGAATTGGTGAGTAATTAAGACTTGCAGACATTAAAAACGAATTTTTTTAAAACGATTCTTACCAGATATGAGAATTTAAAGATTCTTAGTGCCATTTAAAAATTACTAGTTTATTATTATTTGCTGCAATTCCAAATAATTTATACATTAGCTTAATTTATTTACATATTGCAGTGGCTCACATAATCTGGCTGTCTTGTTCATAAAGTCGTTGATGCGTTGATCATCATATTTTAATCAAGTTTTCTTCCTGTAAAGCATCATTTGCATAATAAGACTTGTATGTCAACATTCACAAGATGAGACAACTATGGAGCAAACATTACTGGTCATTACAAGAAGAGAAAGCAGGCAATTAAGTACGAGGTAACGTAACGTTAATAGTCAAGGCACGAAGTGAACAAAATGAAATGATTAGTTGAGCCATTTATAAGATTTTTGTCACTTTTAAAGCGGATATATCATTCTGAGTACTACAGAGATGTGAATATATTAGGCGTTCTGATCCGAGGAAGATATCAACATATGTCAAATATTAAAATTTTTAGCATTAAGCTGTAAGTTATAACTTAAAATTAACAAACAAGGAGGTAATAAACTCCAGCGTTTACAGCGCCACCGTAATTATCTCATTATATACAGTATACAATATTATTTTGTCGTTCATTTCAGAGTTTACAGCGCCACCGTACTTATATATATTATTATATGTATCATAGATGGCCAACAGCAGGCCCGCATGCCGCATGCGTCCCGTAATTGTGCACCCCGCGGCAGGTTAAAAACTATATTAAATTACATGTATTATCAATTGAGCTATTAGTTTCGACCGCAGATTTTCATCGTGAATGGATGAGGTAAACTTGTGAAAATTTCATTACGTAACAAAAAAAAACTGAATCATTTATTAAAGAAATAGAATAGTTTTGACAAGATTCACTAAATAGCAATTACTGTTATGAGATATCTCTCTAAAATAATAGTCTTTCATATTTATAGTATACATAACTATACGGATAAAGTCCGATTTCTCTCTTTCTTGGATGATTTGGAGTATCATCAGTCAGATGATAATATGATACCATTTAGTTGTTTTAATACACTATTTTTGTATGTTGCGTCATCACCACAATGATAGATGTCGATTTTACACGTATATTAATTATGAAATTGAATTTGATAGCTCACGGATGGAATAGAGGAGCCTTCCAAAAAACGACACTTTCACACACACACACACACACACACACACACACACACACACACACACACACACACACACACACACACACACACACACACACACACACACACACACACACACACACACACACACACACGCGCGCGCGCGAAGGTGGTCAGTCAGAAAAGTTCTTGGCCTCGACTATAGATGGCAACACTATCGCACGATTTTTTTCTAAATTGGTACATCTGTCATAAGCATCCATGTGAAATTGAAAGTCATTATATCAAGTAGTTTTTTTTTATATATACAGCTGTCTAAACAAAAGTGCTTTCTGTATCTTTTTGAAATGGATAAAATTGAGCATCGTGCGGTTATAAAATTCTTTGTAAAAGAGGTTTAAAGCCACAAGAAATTCATTCAAAGTTCATAAAAGTTTATGGGCACTCTTCTTCGTTTTCGACAATTAAGAAATGGGCTGCAGAGTTTAAACATGGCCGTACCAGCCTTGAAGATGATCCACGTGAAGGACTTCCAAAAAGTGTAATAGCACCAGAAATCATTGATCAAGTGCACGATATGGTTGGATGACCGTCGAATAAAAGTGCGTGAAATAGCTGAGATTGTAGGCATTTCAAAAGTACGTGTAGGGTATATTTTGCATGAAGAATTGCAAATGAAAAAGCTTTGCACAAGATAGGTGCCATGTTTGCTTACAGCAGATGAAAAACGCACTCGCATGAAAATCTCTGCACAGTGCTTGGAGGGTTTTAACAAGAATAAAACTGATTTTGTGCATCGATTTATTACTATGGATGAGACCAGGATTCACCATTACACACCAGAATCCAAACAACAGTTAAAACAGTGGACACAAGTCAGTGTGCAGTGCCAAAGAACACAAAGTTGGTTCCATCAGCCGGAAAGGTCATGGCATTGGTGTTTTGGGATGCTAAAGGCATTTTGCTTATTAATTATCTTGAAAAGGGTAAAACAATAACCGGGAAATATTATTCTGATCTTTTAACTAGACTGGACGAAAAAATTCGTGAGAAAAGACCCGGTTTGCAGAAGAAAACAGTCATCTTTCATCAGGACAATGCACCTGCCCACAAAGGTGTTTTGGCAACGGGAAAATTAAGGGATCTTGGGGATAATGGGGCTGGAGCATCGCTGGAATAAATGTATTAGTCTTAAGGGAGATTATTATTTTGAAAAATAAAAATAATTGTGAAATTATAAATTCGTTTTTTTCATTGTTTAGCCGAGAACGTTTCAGACCACCCTCGTATATACATACACCAATACACATACGTACGTACACTACACATCATTAGAGAAGGAGACAAAAAATAGAAGTATTCCCAAAATAAATTATTGTCACCAATGCGCGCAATTCAGTGTGAAAAAACATTCCTTTCGCCTTGTAATTCTTTAGACCCAAGTCCCATAACCATATGGCTGTTGAGCAAAAACTGATTTGTACTATAAAAATAAAAACAAACAAAAGTCGCTCGATAAACTGTTATTAATTCGTATATCCAGAAGAGATATTCAGTACTTATAATCCGTTAGAATTTTCTTTATCAGTAAAGCAGACTACTCTTTATTTGGTTTTGTAAATTTATTCTAAGTGGGACCCGTAATCAAAAAAATCTGAGTAATTGTCGTTATTATGAGAATAAAGGAACTTCGTTGCTTTCCATTAGAACAAGAAAAAATGTGAAGCTAATGTCATTCAAAAGATGGGTGTACAACAGGAAATTTCTTAGTTATCACGATAATCACCACTATCAAACCTACGCTTGATAATAATAATAATAATAATAATAATAATAATAATAATAATAATAATAATAATAATAATAATAAATTTCCAAAATCTACAGCATATTAGTGCCGTATATAAAGTTCTTAATGCAGGCTCTTGGCATATTAAAGAAACATTGAAAACTCATAAAAACAGTTTTCTTAGAATGTGTTCGATTCTATCTCTAAGTTGATTTCGAAACCTTAAAAAAATTGCGGCCATTTAGAAAACCGAAGATAATCAAAATTTCATATAATGGTAAAACTAATTGTTTCTTATTTTCAAGCATTCGAATACAAGTATTCAGTTTTCACGTGATGAGGATAAAAATAACCTGGAAATGTTATGAGTAACATTCTATAGATCTTAATCCACATTTCTTGTTTGGATGATGATTACTTGTTGTAATACCATGAAAAATGGCCAGTAGAAGTTATATATGACATTGTGAATCATTTATGTGTTTGCACTGTGACGATTCTATGGAATCGCCACCGTTTGCTCATCAACATGACAATGCAATGTGTAATTCTACAACAGCTCTAGAACATGGTTTGAAGAAATGGAAATATATTCAAAGGTTAGAATGACCAACCCAGAGTTCTAATCTGAAAACAGCTTTGGGAAGAATTCGGACAAAGGTGAGACGACCAACTTCACTATTGGAACTGATCACAGTTTTTGGAGGAATGGACCAAATTATCCATGTCCGTTTATCAATGAAGATCTATCCATGAAATTGAAGCCCAAGCCAGCTCATTTTCATTTATATTCTATTTATACTTTCTATAAAACACTTGTTTGTTGAGAAGGACAGTCATCTGGTATTCTTTTACCTTTCTTAATAACTTTGGCCGTGGATGAACCGAAAAATCAACAGACATCAAACTCCTTTCTGATTGTAGATATTTCTTGAGAACTCTGGTATAAAGACTACACAAATCTATGATAAAAAAACTTTATTAGTTATATACTTTCCTACTAGTTCCATGTTCCTTTGGAATATTTTTAGATATAGGCTAAATGACCAGAAACGTTTACTGAATCAAAGCCAACATGAAATCGAGAGAACGATTGATTTGATTCATAATTAATTCATAATTTACTTTTTAATATCTAAATTCGTTGCCTTCTTAATTCTGTTTTATTTGTGGTCTTTGTCCTAATTTATGATATATTTTTGCTCATGTATTTGGTTTTAATCTTCCACATTGTTTTTCAGTATCACATTATTTATTCGCTTAATTAAAGCTAATGCATTGATATTTAGTGAAAATGGTGATATTTAGAGAGAGTCACTAATTAACTGATCCTCTCCCTATTTTATGATAGCATCAAGAATTCTTAGTGATGTCTTAAGCAGAAAAGATATCAGGATAGACTAGTCATCTTTCTTGCATGAAATAAACGGGCTAATGTTTCTTGTTTCTGTGCCATTGGCATTGACAAGGTTGTACTCATTCTATGGAAATATGGCAAAGAAATCACTTATAAGTCACTGATTACAAAAGATTTTGTAGCTTGAATGTGCATTGCAAAGTTTTTTCTATGTCCATGCTTAAATAAAGCATGGACATAGAAAGTATGTTGTCTTTTGAAAATGTATGGATGCAGTTTGAAATTAGTCACAGACGGGCATTTTGAATACGAGACTGAATGTGGGAGAAAGTACAGAATCTTTTGCTACTCCAATAGTTGAAAAATATAAAGAAAGGAAGCCATTCACCATGACATGCAATAAACCACTAATAAAAATTTGACATTCAAATGATAAAAGTTGAACAGCAGATTATAAGATGTTAATGTAATAAACACCGCTTTCTTCCAAACCTGATCAAATACCAAAATAATGTTTAGAGAGAGAGAGAGAGAGAGAGAGAGAGACCAAATGGGTTTCACTAAATCTCTCAATAGCTTTTGAATATAGATGGATACTGAAAGCAAGGTGATTAGCTGTAAACGGAGACTGGCGAAATCATTTAGTAGTGATACGAACTGATGGGCTTCCGGGTATTGAAGTAGTTAATTACTGACGGTTTTCTTCATTATTTTCGCTGGAATTGAGATGTGTGCCATGGGATGATAGTTAGATGGGTGAGTTTTATCTCCTTTACTTGGTATTGGTGGAATATAGGCTTGTTTTCGCAATGAGAGAGTAGATGACCATGAAAGATCATAAAGACAATATAGGATTGGCATTCATTTTGGAACACAAGTTTTAAATACAGATGGGAAGATGCAATTAGAACCAGAAGACTTGTTTGTATCACAAATATTCAGGATATTTCTGTCCTTCTGTTCATGGTAAAAGCAGGATACTTTTACTCGTTCATCAGTGCATGAAGAAGGCAAATACGATGCAGGAATTCAACTTTGACCTTTGGGTGATGTTACAAGAGTATCATCTGAATGCGACAGAGATGAAAACATAGAAGGATAAAAGTTACATCCAGTGATCTTGGTGAGGTTTAATAATGTTTTGGTTTTATAGAAATGGAGCGATGAAAGTCATCATTCTAGTAAGTATAAAATAAACAAATACAGTAAATAAATCTTCTAACGCCTTTTATTCCACAGAGAGAGAGAGAGAGAGAGAGAGAGGGGGGGGGGGGGAGTAGGCGAAGTTGTTTAGCAATAACGTTTGAAGAATAGAAATAGCCAACCCCACCTTTAGTCAATCACAAATACTTTGCCTAAAGTCATCAGTGATTTTAATGGACATTTGAATAAGTGTGTGTGTGTGTGTGTGTGTGTGTGTGATAAACTTTTTATCACAATATTCTCATTAACGTTAATACTGAGATCAGGTTTTCAATTTTTGACAATCTTGTAAGTGCGTGTTTATTTAGTAGACTTTGGTTATACATTACTAAAATAAAATAAAAAAAAATCGGCTAAAAAAATCTTTTATTCCCTTATAGGGAGCAGGCGGAGCCTTTTAACCCTATCTAGCTACTATTAAAACTATTTTGATGATTTTTCAGAACACAAAAGATAAAAAATGAAATGTTTTAATGTAGTATTTCGGTTACTGTAACTAAATCCTTTTAGGTTAATGATAACAATGGCAAACACAATATAATTAGAATGAGAGCTTGAAATTTGAAGAAACTAGTGACATATATATATAAACAAGTAGTATATATATATATACACTACGCCTTCTGGATGACAATAATAAATAATTCGCGGCTTGTTCAGATTGACTTTTGTAACTCTAATTATATAGATAAAGGATTAGCTGATGTTCACACACACACACACACACACACACACACACACAAGCGCGCGTCAAGGGGGACTGAAAAGTTCTGATAAACATCTAGAACAAAAATTTTATTATAAAGACAAAACTGATATAACCACAAGAAAGAACATATCTTAAAATCCTTCCCCCCCCCCCCCTTGTTTCATTAAATTGTAATAATTTGTTCTTTTTCTTTTCGGATATATAAGAAGAGTTGCTTTAAAATCACCTTTGTGCTAAGTGTTTATCAGAACTTTTCAGCCCCTCCTGCTCCGTATGTTGTTTAAATAGCGTGTGTAATCCTGACTGGTTTGTCTGGTTAGGGCACATAAGTACCCAAGTTTGCGCGAAGAAAAACCCTTCTATCTGTTTTTTTTTAGAACAAAATATGCTATTTTTCATCCCGTGAAAGAACAATGTAATCAAATATTCAGTTCAAAAATTTGTAAAGTTCATTTAATTGCATTTAATGAAATCCTTGTTTTCGGTTTTTCATCTCTCAGAGCAAACCAGCCATCGAATACATGCAGTTTACAAAAAAAAAAAAAAAAAAAAAAAAAAAAACATGCGTCCAAAAGCAATATATTGGGTTAATCAGATGGCCATACCTACTCATACAGTTCTAACGCCAGCTGTATCACCACACGCTACATAAATGCTAGAAATACATATTCAACTTATGACTCCAGTTTTTTGGTGAAAACATAGTACATATTTTGTCTACATGTTTTATATATATATAAAACAGCAGAAAACGATGCTTTATTTGAATATTCGATTTTTCTACATTATGCATTGATGATAGAAACATATTTATATTGCGAATTATTTTATGAGTTTTTAATTATTTTTCTGATTTGATATAACTTTTGAATTCAGCATTGGTATTGATTTAACGAAGGGATTTAACTGGCATCATTGCTAAATAAATATAAATCAACATTAGCAATGATATCTTTAAATAGAATAATGTATGTTAACAAATATTAAATTGAAATCACTTATAAAAGCTAAAAAAAGATCTGCTGGATAGTTTACATAAAGGATTAGACAGTTACTAGAGATAAACTTTGATCGATCGTCTGTCAACAAGTTGTACAAGAACAAAATTGCTTCTGGTTTTTTAACAGATCTCTAGATGGCGCTGCTTTCAAGAAGAATGGCAGACGAACAAGGCGAGAACGTGTCATGTCTGTTGCTGATTACGGGAATACGATACATAAGTAGTAGATGAATTTTGTGCGTAAATGGCTTTTTTTTTTCACATGAAGTTTTTGTGATTTTTTTCTGAGCTACGAAATAATTAATATATTTTTTATTAAATGTAGTGCATATATTTATTTTTGGCTTTGCGAATTTGGAATAGAATCATATTAGAAGGTGAGTCTACGCCTGTATAGGGTGAGTAAACTAATTTTCTTTCCTCTGGGCTGTTTTGTTCCGTAAAATTTTGTATTGAATCGAGAATAAATGCATTTTCATTATTAGTCGTACAGAAAGAAATATTTTGACAACGGTAATGTCCCAATGTAACGCTTTGATTTAAAATTTTGGTCACTCAGCTAAAATTTGTTTCAGTTGCTTCAGCGGCCTTTTTTTTTTTTTTTTTCTCCTGCCGTTTTTACAATTCATATTTTGTACTATCTAAAAATATAACAGTATTTTTTCTCGTCAAAGTCTCGTTTGGAGGATGCTCTGGTTAGAATTATCTAGGGCAAAATAAAATAATATAATAATTATAATTATTATTATTATTCATCTTCATAATCATATTATTACTGTGTTAATATTATTTAATTTTTATTTATTACTCAGCTTTGAAATATTTAGATTTAAATCTTTGAATGTATTGTAATGTTGATATAGCCCACGTTTTTATTTTTAGCAAAATAAAGCTTTCCTTGTAGGCACTACAGCAAGGCTGTTTCATGACTTGAACATAATTTCTTTTTTGCATGATTTAATATTATGCAACACTGAAATTTATGTCGGTTTTCAATCTTCACAAGTGACAAAACTAAATTATGACCCTTGAAAAACTTTCTCGAATTGAATTAAGGACGTAAAGTTCAGAATTGTTTTCAGCAAACTGGTTTACAATTTTATTAGCTGAGGTTTTAAAAAGGGAAACGCGTTCGAGGTTATTATTATCTTAAATAGTTTCACTGGATTCACAGCAAAACGAAGCATATCCTTTAAAATATGAAGAGGATTCTTTTCATATTTTAAATGATATGTCACTTGAAGATAAATGATTGTTACAGTATCGAGAAATGGCCCGAAGGGTACCAACTAGAAATATTTAGTTGTTTGTAGTCGAATGATTACTTCGAGCGAACAAAAACGATATCGAAGGTGAATATTACTGTAGTAGCCCGGATTTTATGTTAGACGTGGGGGGGGGGGGGTCGCTATAATAAATATAGCACAAACGCTTCTTTTGTCACACAACGAGACAGAATACAAATGGCTTTAGTTTTCAAAAAAGGGAAGCACGAGGTCTTGAATCTGTTAGTAATCCCCTCTGTAATGTTTCCTATGACATGCACTAAATGAAGAGAAAATTAAAATTTTGAATTTCGTTTTTGTGTGTGGTTTTATGCAAGTTTTAATATTTATTTAAGTTACTGATTTGTGTGTGAATGGATTTAGAAAACAGTTATGTGCTTCTTTCATGTGTAGCTTTTTTTTTATTTGATCATGAATAACTTTCCAATGCAACTGCCAGTTACGATTTTAAAAGGACAGGATGGCATGTGCAGTAATTGTCATAAAACATCATTTATATTCTATGCAATTCCTGTATTTAATGAAAGAAAAAGCATAGGACTTGTGATGCTATGGAGGATATGTATTATGTGAAACCAGATACCAAAATTAATGCCGACTTACTATGTCATAAATACCCAAAATAATATCACTGTTTGGGTTATATATCATCATCATCAATTTCCTGATATGTACCTCTCCAAGGGATGTTCAGGTTACTATGACAGCACTACATGATTATGTTTACATTATTATTAATCTCCTATCAACAAATTTCCTTCACATTTTTATCGAGGTATGAAAATTTTAATAGTGTATATTAGAAAACAATAATGAAGAGAATGCTATATTTGGTTGGTATAATTGAATTTATTATTATTATTATTATTTCGTGACACTTCCAAGGAGCTCATCGAGGGAGGACACCTACTTTACAGCTCTCCAACTACACCGAACCTCTACTATTATCATCTACATCAACGCCATCTACTGCCCACCATTTGAATTACTCAAAGGTGTAAAATTTGGAATATAAGGACGACGCTTACCTCCTTCGACTACAATACGGTTTTCCATTTTAAATATGGGCAAAAAAGTTATAAATTTATCGAAAATTATATATTAAAAACTTGCCTACCACGTCAGTTCACACTTCACGCACACAAAACAGATGAAACTCGGAAAACAAAAACAGCAGCTCGTGACAAATTACATTTAATTGGATTGGTTGACACAATAACCAATCACACAGCCTCTAGGTGCTATTGTCTCAGAGCTCGCCTTCTGAGCGGTTTAAAACTACTAGAATGATAAGAATTTGACTCGCTGCGTCATCTGTACATCTTTTCAAAGGTGTATGTATTTTGAAAGCACACCCAGGCTATTACCAAGAATGTAATGCAATGTTTACGCGTCGAAAAGTGCCCGTTTCATGAAGCATCAGTATATTGTGTTTAATTTTAGGAATCACGCGAAGCCAGGAAACAATTAAGGGAGTCTTTAACGGGAATAAATGCAAAAATATAATATCGGTGATATTGTTATTCGGTGGATGAGCACCGCACACCTGGAATATTTGCCCTTGATATATTGGCGCATTTCCCAAAATGCATCTATTAGATTCTTGCTCGTAATAAAGATCCGTTCTAACTGAATTTTATTGAAATATGGTATTTGGGATCTATTTGGTCATTTCAATTCTAGTTTACATCGGACCAGTTTAGTGGCAAAATGTCTGATATATCAGAGAAAGGGTATTAATATTATGTAATATTGAAATTTATTTTATTAATTTAGGAATGTGTTGGATTGCGGTGTCTACGAAAATGTTTGGGTCATTTCAGTTTTCGATTTATGATTATTTCCGATAATTTCCATACTCGTTCGATAATAGTTCGTGTTAATTGTTTTAAAATATTTCACTTCTTTATTTTATTATTATTATTTATTTATTTTATAAATATCCAAAAGGAGTTGGAAACCTACAGATATTAATAATTCGACTGAGTTTGGATGGCCATTTCAAAAACTCTGATTTAAAGTCTAGCAGTTCAAAAACTGCTAGACTTTAAACTAGTCTCGCAGTGTATGATGAAAAATAAATTCCACTTAACTGCTTTTAGCAGGTTGTACTTGATTGTGTATAAAACAACAGTAATAAGTTGTTCAGACTACCGTAGTTTTTTATTTGGTGTGTGTGTAAGCTTTTTGTCCTCGAATTCCGAATGTCAGAACATCTTTACGTACGCAGTGCGGTTTACGGAAAAGCCGTCCCCAACATTTAGCCCCCCTGCACATTTCTTCCCCTGTACATAATGAGTAGGTTACAAAAATATAAATACAGTCAACTCTCGATAACTGGAATTTTTAGACTGGAAGTCCCAGCCCCTTTAGTGGAGATTCAATGTTAAACTCTCTCGATTACTCGAACCGAACTTCCGATAACTCTAACTTTTCCGAATAAATTTTTAAAATTACGTTCGTGTACAAATTGTCACGTAGCTTTTAAAATAATTTCTCCCCTTTCAGGGTTCTCTTTCCATTGTGAAAGTATTAACTGGAACTGTTGTTAATCCTTTCACAATGGAAAGAATACATACTCGACCATCCGACGAGTGATGGACTTGAGAGGGGGGGGGGGTAACAGTGGACAGCGCGCGTTTGCTGTTTTCGCCACCTCATTATCTGCGGTGCATCGCGTGAACAAGCTGAGCGTCGCAGGCAGTGCAATATCTGCATATTATTTTTGCATCTTGATTGATTAATCATGTGTGTGTGCAATGGCAAAAAGTGTTCCGTCAATAAGAGGCAAAAGAAAATCGATAGATAATGACGACCACATTTACGTGTTTTCAAAGAGAACTGTAGATGAACAACATGGAATTTGGGTTTGTAAAATAAAAACGTTCCACCTGCAAAGGGCATGTTCGGACGGTTTGGAAGGCCCAGTTGTGAGCTCAAGCTGCAAGGTCGGAAGCATTGCAATTGATTGGTCAAATACGGCAACATGCAACAACCACGAACGAACGGCCACAGCAAATTGTTGCATCAGTAATTGCAGAGGCTCTTGCCAATGTCACAGCATCACTTCCTAAAAAGGATGATTCAGTTAAACGAACCATTCGTCATGTTCGATGCAACAATGGTACTCCTGCTTTACCGAGCAATCTTCAGGACCTAGTAATTCCACAAAATTATCAAGAAATTATTATCGATGGCAATGTACAACAGTTTTTGAGTATGATTCTCAGTACGAACTGCTCCCGGGTCGCATGCTTATTTTTTCCACTAGTAACAGTCCTCAGTTATTAGCGCGTAGCCAGGAGTGGTTTTCTGATGTAACTTTTAGCACAGTACCCGCACATTTCCAGCAGCTTTTTACAATTCATGTGGTTCAATTCAGTGCAGTTATTCCAGTGTTGTACGCGCTTCTGCCAAACAAAACTCGTACCACATACGTCAAGTTGCTTCAAGAAGTTAAAAATCTACAACTGGTCTCCAACCCCAGCGACTTATGACAGATTTCGAACAAAGTGCCATGCAAGCCTTCCAACAAGAATTTCCTAGTATTGTAAATACCGGTTGTTGTTTTTTTCATCTTTCCCAAAGCGTTTGGCGAAAGGTACAGAATGAAGGTTTAAAAGCCCGATACGAACAAGACCATGAATTTGCTCGTTGGATTCGAGATTCCGGCATTGGCATTTATTCCTCCTGCTAACGTTATTCAAGCATTTGAAGATTTAGTTCAAGCTGATGTCCCCATTGACGCTATGGTGATTGCAAACAACTTTGAAGATACATATATTGGAAGAAGAAGACAACGGAGAAGCCAGCAATTACCCATTTTTGCCATCAAATTGTGGAATGTTTACACGAACACTGAATGATCAGCAACGTACCAATGACGGCATGGAGGGGTGGCACAGGGGATTTCAGGATGTTACTTTATTCCCAAATATTTACCAATTCATTGATTCTTTAAAGAAACAACAAGAGCTGCACAATTTCGAAATTACACAACTAATTGCCGGTAATTCAGGCAATCAAAGAAAGAAGTATGCTGCAATTTCTGCTAGAATCAAAACAATAGTCCAAGATTTTCAAAATCGTAATGTAATTGATTACCTTTGAGGCATTGCATACAACTTCCAGTTTTAAACAATAATAATGTGCATTTATTCTATTAAAACAAAATAAATTAGAATTATTAAAAAGTTAGCTGTATTATTTACATTTTTGTAGCTTACTCATTATCTACGGGGGGGGGGGAGATTTCCGGATCCTCGTAATGCACCAGAATTTAAAGAACCAGAAGTGATCTTATTGATTATTTGTAATTAGCAGAACAGGATGAATGTAATATTTGGATATAGAAAATAAAAGGTCGTAGTAGTACTATATAGTATTTTTATTAGCAGGTGTTTGTTTATTTGAATGATGTTGGAAAGGGTAGTTTGAAATTTGTGCACAATGTCCTTTTTAATAGAAAGACGTTATTATTATTTGAATTATGTTGACAGTTAAAGTGATAATATGTTGATTTTACTAACTTTTAACGTTTATGTTACTTATCGAGGATCAGATCCAAGGTGTGTTAAAAAAAAATGTTTTATTGCGAGTTCTTGGTGAATCTGATCTTTCGGTGAGAAGTGAATGTGCATTAATTTTAATGACTTTTAAAGAGTGGTTTGGTTAACGAAAGAGCCACAAGCTCTAGGCGCCGTAGGATCATGATGTTAATGAAGAATTTTCTAATAGTTTGTGTTTTATATACAGTACCGTCGACAGGGTGTAGCATAGAGACAGCCTGCCTCACGGCGCGGCTTAATAAGGGCGCTGGTTCATCCATATTGCGGTAGGCCCCGCTGCTACGCTAACAATTCCTGTTAGCGTAGCAAGTGCGGAAAGAAGTTTTTCCAAGCTTAAACTGATTAAAAATTATTCGCGAACAGCAATGACCCAAGAAAGATTGGTTGGTCTAGCAACTATATCGATAGAGGCGGACATAGCTTATAATTTAAATTTAGAAGAGATTAAAAACAGTTTTATTGTGCGATATCCCCGTAAAGCAAACATTTAATTAATATTATTATGTAATCGTTTTGCATGAATGTTTCTCTTGTAATAAAAACAAAATAGCAATTGGAGATTTTCTTATATTTTTGTCTTATGATCCATCAGGGGCGATATTTAATTGTTTCTCTCAGGGCGCGTGTGTGTGTGCGCGCGCATTTTTAGAAATTTTATCTTTGGGAGTATTGTTTGAATGTTTTTTATAATAGAATAAGACGTGGTATTGGGCTATTATATTACTGTTAGTGGATATTTTGGAGTACCTTTTAATGTTTAGTTTTTGATAGATTTGGTTATTGGTAGTATTGTAATTTTATTATTTTTGATGTGCTTTTTTGTTATTGTTATTTTTAATTTGGAAATATGATCCAAATTAAAAAATAATGTGATGTCACTACGAGATATGTCACGTGCTTTTCTTGATATAGTGGTTATCGGAGAGAAGTCGACTTTCTGTACTCATACTTTGTTTTATAATAAGCATATCTGTTTCCAAATTCAAAAGCTTCTTCATAGTGCAGTTTCGAGGGCTGTGCAATATTCCCCATTAGTTGGAACGACTTGGGTTTCTTATAATAATTCGTCATGACCTAATTGCGAGGAATCTTTGTAAGAACTTTTCAGCTTACGGCGAGTTAGCCATTATCGTACGAAGACGTAGGATGTCCTTCCTGCCGTCTCGGGTTTTCCATCTTACAAAACAGATCAAGTGGCTGGAGAACAAAGGCAATTAGTACACAAAATATGAGTCTAAGTTGCCACTGCCGTAATTGCAACCAGTATAAATAAAGCCATATACAGGTTTTCATTGTTGTTAGTGCTTTTCATGAAAAACCAAACTAACTTATAATATTAAAACTAAATAAACCAAACCAGTTTTCCTAGCTTCAGCATATCTCGGAATCAGTAAAAGTTGGAAAGGGGGAAAAACTCAAAATTCATTGTAAATGACAAATGCCTTAGATTGGTCGGTTACTTGATTATAAACCAATAATAAAATCATTTTAAGTCTGCCCTTTATTGAGAATATATATGCTTATATTTACCCTAACACACAGTGTTCAGTTCATTATATCCACCTCCGAAAACATCCACGAAATTCTAGCCCCTCCAAGACGCTCTCTATGATTGAAAGAATCTCGATTGTAATTCCATCTAGGATGCGGTGATTGCAGGTTTTCGAATGAAAGTGAGTTTGCTGGTCTCATACGGATATAGTGGGGGGGGGGGTCTTCTTCGCGGAAACTTAGCTTTTTTTCATTCCTTAAAATATGCAAGAAATTAAGTTATCACTCTTTGTTCCAGCAGAGAATTGAAAAGGTGACTCAGAGAAATCAAAAACTTGAAAAAAATATAATAATGACTACTGAATTAATTTATTTTAGAAAAGAAATAAATTTTAACATTTTTAATTTTTATAACCATATTAATAAGTGACTCGTTGCTATGAGTTCGCGGAATATTATCTCATAAGAACTGAATTCAGGGGAATTTAATTTCACGAAGAATAAAAGTTGGTCTCACTATATTATCATACAATATAGTGAAACATAATAGCACGACATAATATTCTCCAGCCACTTTATCTGTTTTGTATGCAAAAAGAATTTTAAAAGTTGCATATTTTAAAGGCTTTGCTTATAGCGCAATTGTTTCCAAAAATCATTTCCCAGGAGATAATTATTTTCTTCCGAGAGCATGTTACATTTTGCTCTCGTCTACCCCTCCCCGACACACCGCAAACATTTTATTTCAACTAAGCAGGTTAAAATTGGATTTTTTTTTTAAAAAAAAAATATTATGTTTTCTAATCATCAGTTTCGATTGCTTTATCAGCAGCATGTTATTTGAAATGTTATGTAATTTGAACATAAGTGGAGGAAGGTAGAGCTGTGCTATTTGTTAACAATAAGGCTGAAGAATTCTTATTTACTCTTACTTCGCAGGTGCATTGCTTGCATGGATTATTACAACAAGAAGTGAGGTGAGAGCTCTTCGCTTGAAGCAGGGCAGCTAATTTGACACAATTTATAGACTTGTTGCTCTTTCCTTCCGTATCCAGCTAATAAATAAATGAAATTTGAATATCCAACCTTGCTGCATGCAAGATACAGTTTCCTATTTGGATAATCTTTCGAATTCGAACAACTTTATGATAATACTATCCGTACTCTTTGTTATTTATTTATCATTATTACGTTTTTTTTTTCTTTTACATTTTTATATAGCAGAATGTTTCCTTTAAAAGGCTTTTCGCTTATCATAAATGATGTAAGGGGATATATAGCGACTTTTTAAAAATGTTCCGACAGGCATATTCGCCCATCTTTTCCGAAAATTTATAGTTGCATTTTAGGGATATCAGAAATCGAGTGGTGGTTTATTATTATTGATTAGAGATAACATGCAAACGTTTTTCCACAACCTGGTGACGAAGATATTCAGATGTTAAAGAACGTCATCAGTGATCACTGAGTTTCAGACACAGAGGTGCCTCATAGTCGAAATTGCTTCGACTGTAATTCAGAACAAACCAACACACATCTTTTCAACCAATGAACATCATTGATAACAACTGGGATACGGGAGCTCTTCTTATACCAAAAGCAGTATGATTTTTCTTCTGGAATTCCCCTTCTACAGAATGCGCAAATAATTAGAAGCACATCCAATTGATAGACATGTAGAGTATGCCGACTCTCATGCTAGACGTGTACTAAATCCACAATCTTTCCCACATCCGGTGATTTGATGATTCGGTGTGTTCTGTTGATATTAGAAATATCACGTAAATTTTCATTATGCAAGTAACAAATTCTGTGATTTATATGAACTTTATTATGTGATAAAAATAGATTGAAATTATGCTATTTAACAAGCAATCAAAATGAACCAAACGTTACTAAAGAAAACCTGAACTAGAGAACGTAAAAATAAAGTTATACAGGCGACTTTTTTTTTAAAAAAATAATAGTTTTAAAAACTAAATTACTGTATATAGATTTTCAGTTTATTTAAATTATACAGTGAAACCCAACTCATTTAACTTGCCCATATTTTTTTTTTAGAAAATTCACTGATGTGCATCATAAAATGCACCGAAACCTATAGCTGTTCACAAATAACGTTCCGTTTGTCATCAAAATTTTCCAACTCCATTTAGAAAGTAAATAAACAGCCGTCAAAAGTCGTTTTTCGTCGGATTTCGCTTATAAGATTCTTAAACGACTGCTGTGCCGAGTTACTGTCTTATGACAAGGAACAACGTTCAGCACAACGACGGTAGGAGACGGGAAGACCAGTACAAACATTACTGAAAAATGTATCGATTTCCTGCTGTGATTGTACGAGGAAATCAGCCACCCGCTCTGGATTATTGATTTCGCTTCGCCAGAGAGAGAGAAAGAGAGAGACAGCAAGACTCGTTTCCTGGTAGGCGTTTTCTCTGGGGGTGAATAGTCGTTCATTGGTCTTCACGAACTTCCTTGTATTTGCGCGCGCGCGCCCTCACACACCGTTCAGAATACATCAACCCTTATTGTTATTCTTTGTTTAGTACCTTTTATATAGTAACAACACCATTGGTACTAAGAAATAAACAAACAAACAAAAAAAACATCTTCCGTTTAGGACATTATTAATTGCTGCATTATCACGGAAACAGGTAAGACGTTTTCTTAATCTAGTATCCCGGATGTTCGTACCTGCTAATTAAAGTTTGCCTTTTTATTATTTATTTATTCCTGCCTCTCCAGTCTAAGCTGTTCATAACAGGAACACTAGCTGCTTTTGCGTATACTTCATCCATGCATCAAAAAATAATAAAAATAGGAACCTTACAGTAATGATTTTTCACGACACACCTAAAGAATGTGTTACGAAATAGTTGCTGTGTGCGAGAACTGTAATTTTCTACCTGACGATTAATAATGATGTCGGAAATATAGATGCTCACAGAATATCTGATTCCGTAAAATATTCATCGAAGGAAGCATGGCGAGTGTAATAACCTAAGCTAATCACTGCGTTTGACGAAGCTTAAAAGCTTATTGAAATGCTTTATGAACTACACTTAACCTTTTCAGATTATAATAAGAGGATTAATCATCGTAATTTCCATCCATTGGGTTAAAAATGCAAAAAGGCGATTATGCATAGTTAGTGTGACTAACACGGCGAGATCTGCTTAGTTCTGGAAATTCAGAAAATGCTTTTCTAGGACTGCAGTCCGTGCATTGTTTAAAAAAAAGGCACTTTGCAATATGGAGTCGTTTTTATTTTATGAATACATGTACGTAAATTCTTTTCAGAGATGTTTTTTTTTTTATTATTATTAACTAATTATGACCTCTTACAAATCCATTAGTCACGTGTCTCATATGTAATGAACGAAGGAAAAAGAACCTCTTACAAACAAATAAATGATTAAATAAAAAAAAAAAAAACTGGAATGGAAAAATGAACGGATAAATAAAAATAAATAAAAAAAAAAATACGAGTGGATTGAAATTCCGTTCTTCAGTTAGTTCTTCAAACTGTAGAGAGTTTTCTCTTTCCGACTGCACCACTTAATTCCACGTGCTCGTAATGAACGGATGAATGAATAATATTAAGCTGCAGAATCCTGTTCGCTAGCTTAATTAAAACTTTTATTGCTCGTCATGTTCTTTGGAAGGAAATGTTTTCCTGCTGTTTATGACTGCTGGAGATATAAACTGCACATTGTTAGCTGAATTTTAGAGCCGTTTCCTTCTTCCGTTTCCCCTTCTTAATCGATCGATGCAGATAACGAGCTCGGAGTGTAATCCTCAAATATGATTACCCAGGCATCGCGGACGAAGAGATTATCATATTTAAACGGAATAGACGTGTTTGTGTGTGGCGTTCGTACCGGCAGATCCAGCTGACTGTTTGCCCGCAGTGTGTGAACAGTCAATTTATTTTCTCATAAATGTGATTACTATTCGAAAGATTATGCTAATTTCATTTAGAAGCAAAGCTCAGTTGGAATTTGCGCTTGCATTACAATCAAGTGAGATTTCCTACTAATAGAGTAGAAAAGCTCGATCACGCATCTTTAATTGGGATTTAAAGAAAATGCCAGTTATAGAAGTGATTAATTCGCGGTTTAAGTATTAAGTATAAAAAATCATTTATTTTTTTATTCATGGTTTGAAGTATTAAGTCTAAATGCAGTTTAGTCTAGATACACTATTGACTAAGACTAAAATGATCTATTTCTTTTTACGAAGCTGGATTTCTTTGTAATATACGATGCTTTTTTTGAGTAAAATCTCTTGGCAACCAACAGTGATCGATCGATATTACAACATAAAATAGCACGATCGAATTTACGAGCAGCATAATCGGAAATGTCTATTTGCCTTTCATATTAGGCATAGTCATTTTGAGATATCTGATGGTAATACTATTACTAAGCTCTTTACTCATTAGGGTAGTAATATATAAGCATAAATGACTCAAGGAGTCTTCAGGGAGATTTTTTTAAACTTTTTAGCATCCCCCAGTGTATCCAATACTAAAACGGAATAGCATCCTCAAGTTTTCATAACAGAGTCAGTTCGGAGACATCCCCCCCCCCCCCGACTCTGTAATAAAGCATATTTAGGTGTTATTTTTTTTGTGCATACATGTCGTTAGTCATGAATTCATGATATAGTTTTCATGACAACATTTATGTTGTTGGGCTGTCTCTGTGTGTGTGTGTTGGGGGGGGGGGGGGGGGGAACGCACGCTCATACACAATCAGTTTTATTTATAGTAGCAGTGCTACAACTCGACTAGATAAACTCGGACTGATATCGTATTCTCAGTTACTCACTGTGATATACTCTGCTGTCGATAACCTCGATTATAGCGCCTATTTTGTGACCTTTCGGTTATAGCACCTGTCAACATTTTATGTATATACTAGGGGGATCCGCTCCCTGGCGCCTACGGCGCGCTCAACCCCCCCAGTGTTCCGGACTGGTAGGCCAGTTCTCCTTGAATTTTGATTACTCGAATTTCGAAGACTCGACACTCAGGGCTACCCTGAGTGTTGAGTTTTCAAAAGGGGGGTGCCTCCCCTAGAATTTTGAAAACTCGAAAGGATCCCACCCCCTGGCGCCCAACCCCCCCGAGTTGCGGACTGGTAGGCCGGTTCTCCTTGAATTCTGATGACTCGCATTTTGAAGACTCGACACTCAGGGTAGCTCCTGAGTTTCAAAACGTTTCAAATAACTTGACAAAAAAGTGACACAAAAAACGTGATATTGAAACGTTACATAAAAACGTTTCATAAAAAGGCTTATCATTTTATATATATAGGGTAGATATATATCGATTTTTTCTAAAGAATTATTGGTCGGATCTCCTATTAAATATACACTGCTCGGAAAGAAGTCAACGGACCCCCCCCTCCATGGGCAAGGTGCATCGTGCCATGTATCGAGTCACTTGTTCGTAGCCGGTATAAATTGGAAGGAATATGATGTTCCCAAATCAATGCAACTGTGCCCAGGTTCAATGGCCGCGGGACGGCAGCGACTCCTTCGTATCGCTGTTTTACTGTACCCTTGGTTTGCATTCCTGATGCTAATTGAACTAGCACGGGATTTCTTCTATTTAGTTGTCCTATATAGTCAAGGATTTGGTAGTAGTACTGTTATACTACGGGATATTTACTTGTGATAAGTACCACATTAGCTTTAATTTCAACCTTTTTCTTTTCTTTCGCTCTTTTTCAAGAGGAAAATGAGTAAAATAATTCCGGTCCCCCCTATAGACCGCACTTTGGGTATTGAAATTCCCCGGATGTGATGAAGCGAGAGTTGTGACTAAAGCGCTTAAAAAGCAGTGGGTGCGGAGAAAATTTACTCTTTCACTCAGGATTTAATCTTGTGGGGGGGCGGACCCGAGTTGAGTAGACGATTTGAGAATACACACTACATACGACCTAGGACTGAGCATCTGCAATGATCGCTAATTCATAAGTAGTATAGAAACAGAAAACACGACACAGCATAAATTAAAAAAAAAAAAAAAATTATTAATTAGGAAAAGATTTTTGGAAAATTGTCTCGTGTTTTTTTCCTTTTTCTTGGGGGGGCTCCCTTCTCCCCTCTGGATGCGCCACTGGGGTGGAAAGTATCTCATTGTTGCTAATGATGTTGAAACGAGGGATAAACTGCTAGAGGGTTTCAGAGTGCATGGAAATATAATAAGACCAACCATAGTGGGAAGCCATATTAAAACCATCAGAATAGAACGTTTTCCAAGGTAATATTGATACAAACCTTTTCAAGATGGCGGAAAGGTTTCCAACATTAAAAAGTGTACCTCCCAGGAAGAACCAAATTGGTACTTAGGCGCAATATCTGATATGAAAACGCCAGTACCGAACATCGTAATCATAGGGACTTCATGAGTTCTGTTTGCGCTGTAGCTCTGCTGACCACCTGGGAGTTGACTTCCCCAGAGCCAGCTGCTATATCTACTCAGTTGTAGTACACATTTCTAGTCAAATGCCAAAAGCCCTGTAAAAATGTAACAGTGCGGATCACCGTATAATAAATTGCCAGCAACGGACATTCGCCGAAAGAGTTAGGAGCAATAAGAGAATCACAACCACCTATTAATGATGATGCCTTTTTCAGAGCTTTTCATTCAACACAAGGCCACCTTCTCGCAAGTTGTGTTAGGGGAAAATAAAGCAAACTCCACACAGCCATCAAAAGAGCCTAAAACGTTCTATCCTGCAGACCCCCCCCCCCCCCAATACAGCGCATCGAGTACAGACAGAAGACTTGAAGAAGGCTGAATTGAAACTAATGACAGCCGTTTTCGGCTAAACAAGAGAAAAGAGGAGCAAAGCGAAAAAAGAAGGGAGGTAAGAAATGCAAAGATGGAGAGGAATGTGGAACTGTGAGTGAAGACCTCTCTGACTGTGAGGATCACATGGAACTGGAAGCATCCACCCCCTCCACCCCCTACTACTCAGGAAATGGAAGACATACTTAGCAGTAGGATCAGTAAATATACAGAAAATAACTTTCATACGTACAACTATGAAATATAATACTCGCTACTATCCCGTTTTCTAATTCAGAACAGACAACACGAGCTAGAAATTATGACAAGGTCTTGCTCTAAACTAGAAGAAAGTTTACTGGGGCAGACTACGCAGTCTCCCCCCCCCCCCTACAGACTGAAGCGTTAATTCGTTTTATTAAAAATCTTGATATTCGAGATCTGGGCCGAGGAACACCAGCTTGCTAATATATGCCGTTCCCCTTCTACGTTTCTTCCCTTAACGTGCAGGGACTCCTTTCACCATCTAACCAGGAGACGATATAGAAATTTATGTTGAGTCAAAATATTAGACTTTTATTTATGCAAGAAACCCACTTCTACAAGTATCGAACATCAGAGACCTTACCAACACATATCCTGTTCTTTTGCACTGGAATTTCGATCAGCATGCTCCACCGGAGTGGAATATAGAATCTTAATCTTGGACTGGAGTTATAGAGACTGCACGATAAGATTCGTAAATGTATATGTCCCAACATAGCAGATGGATAGACCCGCATTCTTTGCAACAATAGAAACCTACCTTTACTAATCTCACTACATTGTTCTAAGGGGGGACTTTAACTGTATCGAAAATCCAGCACTCGACAAAATTGCAGGCAACCCAAGAAATAGGATACGGGCTACAGTAAACTTACAAACTTGCCTAAGAAACGCCCAGCTCATAGATGTATGGAGAGTCATTAATCCAAATACAATAGCTTATACTTGTTTAAACCGCGGATTCGGAACAAGGCTAGACCCGCTTTTATGTATCTATCCTTGACAGGGTGAAAGAGAACTTGCCAACTTTAATAACGTATCCAATCATAGACCAATCCTACTTACACTGCATTGCTTCAAAAGTAGAGGTTGGCCCTAGCCCGTGGAGACTTTAACCACATTTCGCGTCCCTGTTCTCATTTAAGCTTTCAACATCTGTGCCCCACTTGGAACAACGCTGTCTGGGATTGGGATACGTAGATTAATTTTAAGGTACAGGTTAAATAAGATGATCAAATGGGTCAAGGAATACACATTTGCTAGAAAATAGCGGCTCTGCGATATCTACAAGGAATGGAATTGGTTCCAAGAATCAACGCAGCGGTACACAGAGTGACAATATATTGCGAGAAATAAACGTTTGTGGTCCCACGAACGTTGAACTACGAGAGGTATCTGAACATTCTGATCAAAGCAAATGCTTCCTACTTTGTGACATTTCTACGGAGCTGGCCATTGTCTCCTTCAGCAAGACAATGCACCGTGTCATAAGGCTGCTGCTGTAACTGCGTGATTTCTGGACATGAACATCACCACACTTCACTGGCCTCTATAGACTCTGACCTAAACCCTACTGAATACTGTAAGATGAACTGGAGCATCGGATGAAATCAAGGAACATCCGCCCCGGAATAGTCCAGGACCTCATTACATGTCTACAGGAAGAATGTTCCAAAATTCCCATTGATCGCTATCGTACAGTCGTGGAAAGTATGCCCCTTAGGACTGCAGCGAAAGGAGGTCCTACATCTTATTAAAGTGGGCGCCATGGCTTTTTGTTCCTGACACTATGGTGTCCGTTGACTTCTTTCCAAGTAGTGTATTATGATTTTTGTTCTTTCCGGCGGATTCCCTCTGGGTGTGCTTTCTCTCTCTCTCTCTCTCTCTCTCTCTCTCTCTCTCTCTCTCTCTCTCTCTCTCCCTCTCAATCTCACGCACACATCAGTTTTGTTCATAGTAATGCCGGTACAGTTTTCCTGGATACACTCGTGATTCGGATATCGTATTTTCAAATATTCTTTCTGGTGCACTTTTCTACGGAAAACTTCGATTATAATACCTTTATTTTAGATTCTTATTTTAGATGCAATTTAAAAGAATGCAATAGAATCAGATATTCATTCTTTTGGTTCCGTGTACGAAATTAAAGATATGTATAGCTGTTTGTTTTTCACAGTTGTGAAATAATATGGAATTGCCAAGTACCGAATGAAAACTTTTAACTCCG
Organism: Typopeltis vanoorti; assembly: GCF_054136105.1. Lineage (NCBI taxonomy): Eukaryota > Metazoa > Arthropoda > Arachnida > Uropygi > Thelyphonidae > Typopeltis > Typopeltis vanoorti. The sequence continues at coordinate 63,969,063 of NC_143562.1, forward strand.
GTAAGGTATGTAGTATCCTCCAAGAATTTATTTTCAGGAAAAATCCTAGAAAGAAAGACAACTAATTAAATGCGGTATTAGCTTGGTTATCATCAGAACAATTTCAACATCCTCAGTTTCGATTTAGATGGACATTTAGCGTAGGACAGGCATTCAGGACAGTGTCATTCTCCAAACGCTGTAAGTCTTGTGTCCTTTGGCGCTAGAGTGGTGCCAAATGGGGTGACCTTCGTGACTTCTGTTCTTTCGTTCATGATTTTATGTCACGTTTTCAGCTGTCCTGATTCAAACATCGACTGCGACAGAATAACTTCCTGGAATGAGGGCATCGTTTCGTCAATGTTTCAACCCACCACCCGACCATGTTACAAGCTTTGGTTGTCTGAATGTGCCAATGAAATTCAGACAATGTCACAAGTCGCATAAAAAAGTAGATTCGAATCTCACTGTGGCTTGGATATATTCGAATATTGTAATCCGAGATCCAGTACGAAACATATCTCGCTGGTAATAATTTTATAAAAGACGTGATCAATTAAAAGAAGAGTTAAAGGATGGTCTTATACCGAAAAGTGGTTAATCCTCATTTTGTATCTTCGAACTTAACAAGAATAGACACACTTAATGAAAAAGCGAATTTTATTGAGTAAGCAAAATAGCGAAAATCCTCAGAACTTTTGCTTGAATGCATGGTTTTCTCCGATTAAAATGACCCCTTTCTTGAAAACATGGTCTCTTTCGGGTGCATATCAAATTCCAGATCAACCACACTTCACAGATTAGATTAATCAGATATTGTTGATGATGCTTTGTTTACTAATCACAGAATAAGTGAGATTATATGAAATTACTCGACTGAGGTCACAACAGAGTTGTGCTTCATCAAATAATCGTCATTTTTTTGTTGTTAGTATGCTAATAGCAAATAATATATTCAAAATAATGACACAGTGTATCCTAAACTGCAGTAATTCCTCTGTCCGAAAGGAATTCATAAAACGCCTGCACGGTAAAGTGTGAGTCTACGTGTGAACGTAAATGAGGAAGGAATGACATATATAATTAATTTGGGTATAAATTAATTTTTGCAACTAGAAATCACCCGTTTAATTACTTAAATCACGTTATATTGTCTTGAAAAAAATTCGTATCACCTCTAATTTAACTGTTAATAACGTCACTTTGGTTTAATTGTTCTAAGCTAAGGTCATGCCGAACTGTTTCCATCAGATTCTCTTGGCGAAATTAAAGTACATGAAAGGTTAAAATCCGCTGACCTTGAGATAATGAGCTCTTTACTCACTTGATTATACTGATACTTAAGATTTATTAACTACCATGTTCTGGTTGCGTGCACATGAAAACTTACTTTTCTTAGTAATTATTCCTTCGCATTCTCATTATATTGTATATAGGAATTAGAAAAGCGCACCGTCATGTTTATGTTAAAACACATGTATTGCAATATTTTTCTCTTTTCTGCACATAGTAATACAATTTTCGCCCTTAATATCGGTGTGCAAAATATTGGTAATGCATTTGGCCAATTTTCATTGTGCTACTTCAAAAGACCAATAATCAAAGTAAAGCAAGCGTGACGCACGTTTCTCTCGGTTCCTCGTTCATTGAGATTCGTTCTTAAAAGTATGTTTTGAAGTTACTTCTGTCTACTTCATTAACACTACTTCATTATACACGCACCTGTTATACTGTGTGTGTGTGTCAGTGGTCCTTTTTTATGTGCAGTATTTTCAAGAAGGAGGTGTTGTCTAACTGGGTTGATGGCTATAATAACTTCTGTGTCTCTGTCTCTTTAACTACCAAACCGGTTTTGGAACCTCTATAAAAACTACAATATTAACAACAGAACTGCCATGTTTGGAAGAATAACGTTGGCAACTGGAGACTGCAGGTTCGTTATTTGTGGACGTTTTTCCATGCACTGCGATATACGAGTGAATAATAGAGTGCATTCTGTTAAGAAATCTAACTTGGATTCCTTGTAAAGATTCCCAACCAACTTTCATTAATCATACATGATCGTTTGCCTCCGTTCGCTCTTATTTCCAATTTTCTTTATAAGATAAACTTATCCAGCACGAATATTAATATCAGAAATAATCTCATTCTCATAAAATGAAACTTTATAATGTCGTCTGCCTAGTTGGACTCGCGAATAATTCTCTAACAAAGATGTTGTTCGTAATTTTAGTCGTCCGGTATGAGAAGACATCTATTGGATACCCGACGTGACTTGAAAAAGTACCGTGTTTGGCTCTAGAGAAGGACACTCGGATTATCTAACTATTATCCCATCACTGTACTAAAATGTGCTAAAGGTGTTTGATCTTTCGTGAGTGGGAATGACAAAATTTTATATAATGGAATAGACCTTTTTTATACGTTTGTGTCTCAAAATGGGAAAACACTGATTAAGATTCTTTTTGGCTTCCTGACCATCTGTATGCATGTGAAGAGGATTGATGTCGGGTATTTCGAATACAAACTTTAGTCCAGCCATTCTCGGTTTTGTTTCAGTCGGCCAATTTTAAAAGAAGTTTCGAAATCATTCGAAGCAATAATTCTTTTCTGGTTGAACAGAATTAAATAATTCGAAATGACGGTAATAATTCCACTCTTGCGGGAAGAATATAATTTAGCATTTGGAATCTTCACTAAAATTTGCCTTTTGATCTAAATTTTGGATCAATTTGAACTGTTTCAATGACAAACTTATAATAAAACATATATTTGTTTAGAGTACGAGAGACCAGGTTTCTCTCAAAAATGCATTAAATCTTACCAGACCCCATCTGGACGGATTATGTTGGAATTCAATACTTGCTGTCTTTATGAAAATATTTCTAGCTATTTTATTGTTTTACCTTTTGCAAGGGCACAATAGAAATGTGTTGAAATTATATATTGCAATGTCTATCGTCTAGATGGATGGAATTTGATAAAATTTGAGATTGGGAATATATAAAATGCATGATGTTTTTGTGTCAGTGGGGGATATTTTTTCAACAAAAGTTGAAAAATGATTCGAACTGATATTAATAATCCCATATTGTCTAGCTTTCCAAATTTAACGAGAATAAGCATTGAGGATTTTTATTAAATCTCACAGAATTACACAAAACACAAATATATATTTTACAGCATATAAATTAAAAATACTTTGACAATTCATAAACTACGGTGACTTTTGATAAACTCCTGTTTTTGTTTATATATATATATATATATATATATATATATAGCGCCATTCAGTATCTCTCCTTGAATTTGTTACAGACTGTAACATGATAGTTTTCCGGAAAACTCGAAAGATTGCTGACTTAGGTTATTTCGTCATGTGAATAAGTTGATGCAATACTTTTTTTTTATTGTTTTGTTTTTCAATCGATCTTATGTTCAAGACTTCTTGGTGGAAGATTATTTTTCGCTACTAGTAATTCCATTTTAATTAATAGAACAATTAATAGTGACATTTCTTCCTGGCTTGATGGAATTTAATAAAATGTGCTATTTAGAATCCCTATGAAAATTCGTTTTCATTAACCGTTTTAATGACAAAATTGGATTGAAAAAGAATAATTTCTCCCCAAAGTATGGAGAGAAATAATTCTTTTCAATTACGGCTCTAGGCGAGTCGTAACAATAAATGCTGTTAGTGCTGTTGCGAAATGCACCTTTCTTATGATAGCTTGCAATCATTTCCCCGACTTCTTTTATGATTGTTTTCGATTATTTTCTTACTTGATTTACTGGTGAGTTTTGCCGTGAACAGTATGCTTAGTCATTTTTGTTCTGTAGAATCATTTAGTTGAGTGATTCGGTTTAAAATGTGCACTTCGCTCTCTGGCGTGGAATGCTGAGGCAGGCTGCCAAAGGTTATGCAACGCTCATGTTGTGGATTTTGCTCTGTTCAGACTTTGGTCATTAAATAACGAAAGATAGTTGACAGATGCAAATTGCAGTATAACCGTTCTGTTTCGCTAGCACGATTTTACATTCCCGCATAAGGTAACAAAAAACCAATTACATGAACGAAATCCTTGAACCTAGCTTCGCAGGAACTTGGAATATTAGAGAATAACATTTAAATTAACGAACTAATCCTTTTGAGACTCCTTAAAAACTTTCTCCTACACGGTTCTATTTTTAAAAATTTAAAATTACCAGAACTCGCTACTCTGTTCATTTTCAAATTCTGAATATTGCTCAGATATCTGAAGTAAATTCTCTGTTTAAAGACCCTTAATTTTGTTCATAAAAGTATAACTAAAACAGAGCTTGTGTTGTAATATATCATACCCAGTAACGCCAGATCTTTCACATTAAAGTTAGATAATTGTTCGATTTTAAAACAATGTATTGCATTTCATCAAAAGATAAATATAGCATTACAGCATATCAGATCATAAGCTCGTTGTCTGTAGTATACTACATAAATCATTCTCATCCACGAACTGTTCCGATTGATCTGTCTGGTTGCTCTTTTTGTAAGTGGCCTGTTACTTTTAAATCATTGGACAGCGCTGTCAGTGGCATTGTTGCATCTTTAAATATGTTTTTTGACATGGAAGAAACTTTCTGGCCAACCTGCAATAAAGTGGTCCATATACAATTCTTTCCATTACATATAGTATCTGAATTGCAGTCAAAAACATTAATAGAAAACAATCAAACACAATAATTTGTCTTTCGCGCAAACTAAAAATTACTGCAACTTCACTTAGTGAACACCGATCACATCTCTAACAATTCTGATTATTTTTATTGCTTTTCAACATTGTTCCTTTTTATTAGACAGAATCCCTCTTGCTGTGCATTCTGCTGTACTAAAAATAATGCACTACCTCTAAAGGTAAGACTCGAGCAAACAATTATATAATAGTTCACGGATTCTGTCTAATAAAAAGGAACAATGTTGAAAAGCAATAAAAATAATCAGAATTGTTAGAGAAGTGATCGGTGTTCACTAAGTGAAGTTGCAGTAATTTTTAGTTTGCGTGAAAGACAAATTATTGTGTTTGATTGTTTTCTATTAATGTTTTTGCTGGTTGGTTTGTGAGTGATATTACACTCTGTTAGATTGTTTAGTACTGAACCTTGTCAGAGTGTTTACCCTAATCTTCTACGTAATAGTGCCCTCTTCACACCCGCTGATACAATGGTGGCATGTTTCTTATTCCAAAGTAGGTAAATGGCCAGAGAACACACGTAATTAACAGACATGCCATTTGATAGATTTAGCTGCTTCAGCGGTAATTAATGTCAAATATCTAACCATCAATATCATGACGTCATAGTTTCTTTGAATCCGTATGAGTGTGTTGATATTTTTAAATGAAAATAATTAAATAAAACACACACACACACACACACAAAGGGTATGTAAGTTTTAATTTTCTGCTACTTATCTTAAATCTTATGTATGTTTCCTGAAATAAATGTATTTAGTTTACACGTTTCTGATAGAGGTAACTTGTTTCTACAATATTATACCTTTTGCTTTAATACATAATAGTTGTTTTTATGTGGTTTGCAAAGACAGTCGCGAGGAAATTTTAGAAATCTTTTATTTTTTTCTGATTTGGGATGGTATTTATACAAGCGACATGGCGACTCCTCCACTTTGCTATTTTCGTTATGTAACGGCACATTATCTTCATTGCTTTTTTTTTTTTTTTTAACATCCATCTTTCAGTAGAAAACTCGTGATGCAATTTTGATTTTATTGCTCAGTATAAATGGAGACTTTCGTTGTTACCTTCACTAGTACCTTATCTAACGTAAATTTTCTGATGGTTTTATAACATTCATTTTATGATTCCTTTTGTTTGTAATGTCGTCATCGTTGCTTACATTTTTTATCGTTTATCATGAAATGTCTGATAAACAACTCTGCCTATGAATCAAATATTCGCGAATGGGTTTGTTTTCTAAATATCGAAAAACCTACGTTTCTACTAAACACAATAAATTGTGTAATATGATAGTTTCTTATGCTGTGATCTCAACCCATTGGTAGTTCTTGAGGAAGGGGATTTCAAGCAGATCCTGGATATATATATATATATATATATATATATATATATATATATATATATATCCAGGTATATATATAAGCCATAATAGCTGACTATTATGGTTTGCCTTTTACTACAGTTACAGGTGGATCGTGAAATATTATCTATTGGCTTACTTTACAGTTAACGTCTGCACTTTTTTAATTACATTTGGAATAAAGACCATAAGAGCATATATATTGTAGGCAGACCATGTTCTTCTCCGAGTAGCCAAGGCCAAATACTGAATATATATATATAATATATATATATATATATATATATACACACACACATACTAGGGGGGATTCGTCCCCCCTGAGGCCTACGGCGCCCCCCTCCCCGAGTTCCGGACTGGCAGGCCAGTTCTTCTTGAATTCTGATGACTCGACACTCAGAGTAGCCTCTGAGTTTCAAAACGTTTCAAATAGCTTGACAAAAAAACGTGACACAAAAACGTTACAAAAAAAGCGTATCATTTTATATTATAGACTACATATATTGTATGTGTGTGTTATTTTTTTTTAATAATACCCTCCCCCGTTCTCTCTCTCTCTCTAGTGATGGATTCATAAGGACTGCACATAGAGGATACCGATGGCTAATAATTCTAATGCCAATAAGAATTTAATTAGAACTTTTATAATAACAGAAGTCTACCTAGGTCTTTTATAATAACAGCTGGCTCCATAAAATGATTAATGACAGTTATTAATACAAACAGAAGAACTCGGTCTTATCTTACTAAGTACATAATTTCGTATTATTATTAGTCTATTTAATTCTTATCCGTTTTCAGGCAATTTTTACCGTGAGATCTTACATTATTCAAGGTTAATTAGTTCAGTCTTATTATAATTTACTATAGTTCAGTGTTGAGTTAGTATGTGAGTACTCATGATGATGACCTCCGTATAAAAGCTTAAAACTAGTTATGCATATGATCAAAAAGTTAAAGTACAAAACCTTCCTTTTGTTAACATCTAAATAGCATCTCCACTTATCCCTTTGAAAGCTTAAAAAAAGAATACATATATACATAGGATATATAGAATAGTTATGAAGAAATTAATCTCGCCTTGTCATATTGCACTTTTTTTTTTTTAATATCGCTCAACAGCAGCTGATCTCACGGAAATTGGAAGACTGAATTTTAATTTATTAACATTAACACATCGTACAGATGCAATAAGTATAGTACAATAGGAGATAACATAAAATGCTAGCTAAGTAATTATAATATACAATTATAGTATATCTTGTTAAAATTAATACGGTACAAATGTAACAAATCCAATACAATACAAAATTGCAATATGGGTTGATAAAAATACACGATAAAATTTACAATACAGACTTTACACACAACTTATACATTAGATTATGTATAATTTTTAGATACTAAGCCTTCGATCGTTCAGCGCTGCCTGTTTGGCCGAGTGGTTAGCGTACCCGTTCTCCATATAATAGGTCGACGGTTCAAATCCCGACATGTCTCGTAAATGTCTTTAGGTGGGAAATAAATTTTCCATAATTTTGGTAAGATATCAAGGATAGTAGAGCCTCCTTAGCTCAGTCGGTATAGACGAAGCCCTTTAGTCGGAAAGGCCTGGGTTCGATTCCCGCCCATGACATCAGGAACCTTTATCTGGTCTCTTTTGACTAAAGGTGAGTTAGCCGGTCTTATACAGAGGTAGAGAGTTTTTCTCCTGGAAACTCGGGTTTTTCGTCCCTCAGAACACACGAATACTTAGAGGCATAGGGCTACTTCCAAGGATACTTGGAAGGCCGTGGGCGCTTAAGTACATGTTAGAGCCACCGATGGATGGATCAAGGATGGTATACAGTTCTTCGGTGGAGTATGACGTTGGACAGGTGATGAGTATTGGTCTTATTGTTTGTTTTGCATTCTTATCAAGGGCAGTAAGCTATTGTAATAATCTCCATCCAGGAAATTATTCCGTACCGGAGTGGGTAACTTACGAGTAGTATAATTAGCATCTCAGGAATGCTATACTGACAAATATTTTCACGTAATAGATTCTGTTGATGAATGTGTCTTATTTTGTTTGCTAACAAGGGAATTCCACTTTAGGTTGCTGTCGATGTTTAGACCTAGTTATCTATCGAGGATTATTTATTTATTGGCAATAACACACTTGCTTGCCATCTCAATTGATAGATGGCGATCTAGCTTGGTTCAGATGCAATTTCATAACGTAGTTCTGTAACAATGTTTGTGTTTATCAATATTGTGATTAAGATTCGAACTGCGTAATAAACTTCAGAGCCTACTTTGAATAGACGTTCATATTTAAAGATGTTTTGATAAAATTGCGTGAAGCTATTCTTTTAAAATAA